>NW_016216547.1:0-1649 GCF_001687245.7 Rhagoletis zephyria | reverse complement strand
TTCTCCAGGGAGTTAATACAGGTTACCAAGCGCAAGAAAGAAGCCCATCTTAACTACAAGCGGCAAATGACCAGACACTCATACGAAACGTTACGTCGTTTAAGGTTCAAGGCCAAACAACTTAGTGCTAGGTGTTACAAAAATTACATATCAAATACAGAAAACGTTTTGAAAACTAACCCGTCAGAATTCTGGAATTTCATCAAAAATAAGAAAAATAACGATCTCGACATTCCATCGACGATAACCTGGGGAAAATATACGGCGAACAGCGGCCCTGAAATTAGCAATCTCTTTGCCTCCTTCCGACTGACCAAACAACTGCCTCGGTCGCGACCAATGCTGCTATTACTGATTGTAACGACCTAAGTTTGTCCAGCCTAGAGGTCAACTTCGACGAAGTTTTTGATAACCTTTTAGCTCTTGATACAAAAAAAGGGGCTGGTCAGGATGGTCTGCCTAACCAACTATTAACATACTGGNCGACGATAACCTGGGGAAAATATACGGCGAACAGCGGCCCTGAAATTAGCAATCTCTTTGCCTCCTTCTTTAGGAGTGTTTACCCGACTGACCAAACAACTGCCTCGGTCGCGACCAATGCTGCTATTACTGATTGTAACGACCTAAGTTTGTCCAGCCTAGAGGTCAACTTCGACGAAGTTTTTGATAACCTTTTAGCTCTTGATACAAAAAAAGGGGCTGGTCAGGATGGTCTGCCTAACCAACTATTAACATACTGGGCTTCTGGGCTATGCGAGCCCATTACACATATATTCAACAAGTCCTTGCAGACTGGTTACTTCCCCTCACTATGGAAGTTATCCTTTATATACCCCATACACAAGTCTGGCTCAAGATCGGAAGCAGATAATTATAGACCGATATGTGTGCAATCATCATTAGCAAAACTGCTGGAGAAGATTGTATTATCCAAATTATCTTCATCTCTGAAAAACGCTGTTACCTGAAAATCGCTGCTACCTCTGGAGTACCTCAGGGGTCGCACCTTGGCCCTGCGCTTTTCAACATCTTTGTGAACGATATTGGTAACAATATTAAGTCGGAGTTTTTAATGTTTGCTGACGACCTAAAAATTTTCCGACAAATAAACTAAATTTGAATATAAAAAAATGTACCGTAACGCTCACTGAACCCAAGTTGCTATAGGTGCGTTCGACAAGTCAAAAATTTGTAATAGTTTTCAAAATTTTTACTGGATGGCGTTCGATAACGACAAAAAATTATCCAACACACAAAAATTGAGAGACCAAGCGTTCATTTTGGTGCAAGAGAAACGTTCATTTGTACTGGCAAAATTTTAGTCAGCAAAGATTATCCAACACGAAAACATATGGTTGCAATTTCTATCATCAAACAAAATTGCATTTTCCGAGTTTTGGTATTTATATGCTTTTTGGCTGCCTGCTATGTGACTTTATGCTAGCGCCAACTAGTTTTTACTTCTAGAAATGTTCCTGGCGAACATTAAACGTTCGCTTTCCTTTTTTCTATGGAGGCAACATGAATTTCAGTTTGTTTACAAATAAAACATAAACAAAGTCAGGTGGTGTGTCTTCTTCCATGAACGAAAGACACGAGATCACGCGGGAAGGAAAGAACGAAAAAAGTTATTTTCTAGCTGCCGA
>NW_016216546.1:0-1649 GCF_001687245.7 Rhagoletis zephyria | reverse complement strand
ATCAAATTCAATTTGACTAAGGGAATTAGTTAGGAGAAATATGTTTTAATATATGGGTTCCAAACGAAAGGAGGTTCAGAAGGTAATAGTTTTAAAATATTTTGAAGATTATTGCCACCTACTTTAAATGTCGAATATAGTTAACTTGGATAGATGTTAAACGAAAGAGTGTTACGAAGTCTTTAGTTTGAACACTAAGAATGTTTTTGAGGTATTGGAAAGGGGTTGCCACCTGTTCAAAAATTAGATTCGAATGAATTAATAAGTTAGATCGATTAATGAAATGTGCGTATCAAACGAACGGGGTTTGAAAAATATATATTTCTGAACTATATTTAGAGGGGTTGCCGCATGTTAATTAAAATATGTATCGCAATGCCGGAGGAAGGAAATTTAAGAATGTCTTTGAAGAGGGGTTCCACCTGAAGAAGAAGGAATGGGTATAATCGACTCATTTAGGACGATAAAAGACTACAGACAGCCCCGTCGAGACACGGGAGGGGGGTATAAGCAATGTTCCCTCAGCGGCCCGGATTTTTCAAAGGCGCAAATCCTTTACTTACATTAATGCATACATACGAGTTTCCTTGTAACGTTATCTTTCGTCCTTCAACTCCTAGTTTTCTGCTTCAAAGGTTGCCTTAGTAATGGAATAGTTACCAATACAAGGAAGCTTGGAAATAAGTATCTAAGTAAAAAAACATACAAAGTTAAGCTTGGCAACAAAGTGTCATGACTTTATATAGAAGAACCAACTCTGGTTTTTTCCAACACGCATATTTCCATTAAAGTTCGTCCTACACATTCGAAAATAGAAATGAAAAGAAAATACCAAATACTTAAAACATACTTCGATGCAAAGTGGTACACATACATACATACATATGTATGTGGATATGTATGCACCAGTATTAGGTGACACCAGCATTGCGTGCGTGCTCTAGTGAAAATGTCATTTCATTGCTACAATTTACCCACCTGATAATCTAGATTAGTGCCACTCGACATAAGCTTTGGCAGGCCACATTTTCCGAGAATTTTTTTTTTTTGCCCATACCGGTGGTACTATTTATTGTTGGTTTTGGAATGGCGTGCAATTAATTTCCACATAATGTCGAGTTGGCGTGAGAATTGAAGGTGNAAAGCAGAAGAGTTACAATTAACGCTCGAAACGCAAAACGTTTAAATGTAAGTGAAGTCATTTTTTTAGTCATATTTATTGTATTCGCTGTCGTTGAGAAAGTGTCTCTTGAAGTGGTGGGTGGGGACGGACAGTGCAGATAGTCGATCAAATTGAATTTTAGTAATGATAAAGCCAGTGGGATGACACTAACAACTACATACATACATACATGGCACATACTTACATAGAATGATAAATAAATATTCAAAGGGAGAGCTGGCACGAAAAGTCCACAAAAATAGCGTTTTTCTTATCGGTAATATTAAGTTTTGTAATTATAGCGCTTTAATTGACAATGAACCCCATTCACTGTGGCCAGGCTATGGATTTTTTCGAAGGCGATATTTGCGTGTTTAGAATGGTAATTATGGGTTTTAATGGTGATTATTTTAAATATGATATATTTATGTGTGTTTGGTACTTAAAAAACTAAAGTGTTTTATGCATAACAGTAAACTCGTTCAAA
>NW_016216545.1:0-1649 GCF_001687245.7 Rhagoletis zephyria | reverse complement strand
TTTTATGCAATTTTTAAGTTTGAGTAAAAGTAAAAAAAATAAAAATGTTTAGCTTTTAAACTTTGATGACCTGTTTTACAATAAGATAAAACCATTCGTTAAAAAGTTTTGTGTGTGCTAAATTAAAAAGTAAATAAATGAATAAAAAAATCGGCAATGATAAAATAAGTTGAGCCACAAAAATTAAATGCAAAAAAATTAAAATTAATGTGAAATGCAGCAAGCAGAAGTGAGTGAATTAAAGTACGAGTAAAAAGTACATTGAAGAGATTATCATGCAAAAAACGGAAACCCCAGATAACAGAGAGGATATTGCAAATAACAGTGGATTACGAGGCAACAAAAAATAATAATGATGTTTAATGAAACGCAGTTTAAAATGTTTGGGATTACGCTTTGAAAAACAGTAATAAAATGAACACAAATTACAAACTTTTTTAAAAAATAGTTATAAAAAGTAAAAAAAATTCCATTTTAAAACACAAAATATAAACACTGATAATTTAGTATTACCTTTTAACAACAATTTTTTTCGTTACTTTTTGAACAAAAACATAAAAACAACTTTAATTAAAAGTGCTCAAAAGTAGCTCAGTGTGTGCAAAGGGAGCAGGTGGAGCAGAAAGCAAGCAGAATGATAGCCTGAAGATGCGGTGAATAGGTGAAAAACCCTAAAACGATTATAACATGCATTTAAAAACTAAACTGATAAAAAGGCTAAAAAGAAGCAGTATTAGTTTAGCTTATCAACACAACATCACTTGCAAAAATAATCAAAATTTTAAAAAATTAAATATGATACCTGTTTTTAGAAACATTTTTAGTTTTCCATGATAATAAATTTTTACTTTAAAAATAAATAACCAAAAAACAAAGTAGCCCTGATTAGACCGTCTAAATTGAAATTGCTGTTCTAAATACGTTTTTGTTTTTGTTTCTCTGCCCTTATACACAAACTAGCATGGTAGCCATATCCGTCCATTAATGAAAAAATACAACAAGCCTGCCCAAATAAAGTTTGTAAAAAGAAAACAAAAAAAAGGAAAAGCTTCACCTCAATGCATTTGTTTGTATTATCAGCGCTCACAACTAATAAAAATGACTTTTAGCTAACATAAAATGAAACTGTTTTCTCTGGAAACAAAACAG
Source organism: Rhagoletis zephyria (assembly GCF_001687245.7). Classification (NCBI taxonomy): domain Eukaryota; kingdom Metazoa; phylum Arthropoda; class Insecta; order Diptera; family Tephritidae; genus Rhagoletis; species Rhagoletis zephyria. The sequence continues at coordinate 500 of NW_016216545.1, read as the reverse complement.
GCTAAGAGTGATGATTGAAAAATAAATAACAGTGTACATAAAATTGACGACAATCATTAATAGTGGTGTGACCTTTTGTAATGTCTAGCCATATACTTAATAAAACTAATAAAACTAATAGTTTAGCAATATTTAGCTATTTTAAAAAACATCTAAAACATTAAAATCATTCTTTAATTTAAAACACTGTGTACTGACAGTACTATTTACTTGAAAATATTTTAAAAATAACTATAAAAACCTTTTGGCAGAAATGCAATTTATGTAATACAAAAAACATAAAAAAAACTTATTTTTTGACCATCTGTAAAAAGAATACCTGTGCGTGTACATGTGTGTGTGTGTGTGTTTGCACCAGTTTCATTACCACTGTTTTTACCCTATCACTTCCTCTTCCTCTTCCGTTTAAACTCATCACAAAACTTACTCTAGTGAACTGTTTCCACTGAGACTACCCTCGCCGTCCGAGGAGACGGAGCTGTACTGTTTGCTGGTGAAGA
>NW_016216544.1:0-1649 GCF_001687245.7 Rhagoletis zephyria | reverse complement strand
TGCTCTACTCCACTTTTAGATATTCTCTGCCAGTTTGGTGTCACGCTAGCTGCGCTCGCCTCTTCACATACATACTATATATATGTATGTATGTATGCATGTGTAAGCGCAATGGTATAAGTACTTTGTATTTCCACTGTGCGTTTGCTTTAATTACAACTCATTTGGCCTGTCAGTGCGCAATCATTTGATATCTATGCTAGGGTGGGGATGGTGGCGGCATTTTCCTTTTACGCTTTTACACCGGACGCCTACACATATGCATACATAAGTACACATACATACATATATATAAGTAGTGGAATTTGTATCCGCGCAATCAATGGTCGCATGTAGTTCGCACTGCATCGCTTTGGTTTGTTTCACCGCGTCGCCGCCGTCGATCACGCTTGCTGCTCACGTGCAATACTATCAGCACCAGCGCGCCGCCACAATACAATCCACATGTACACGAGTGCACAAGTGCATAATCAATGCCGCCGTGCGACACTCTGCGCGCTCGATGTTTTACTGGTTTTAATGATTTTTGCAGCCGCAATTCATTGGCGCTGCCACGGCAGTAACGTACACGCCGCCGCGTCAATGTTTACCCTTTGCGCCTTAATAAGTGATTCTTATGCACGTTCGCCGCATTGCATTGATAATTAAATTACCACACATCCCACAATTAACTCGACACCACCGTCGGTGGCATCCTCTCTCTTATAGCACTGCCACTGCACAGGGGCCAATTTTTACAAAAAGCTGGCCAAAAGTCGAAGCGTGGTACAATTGTAATCAAACCTTGTGCCCGTATTTATTTTGGTTTCTGGTTTCAAATTTTACCACATAATTTCGAAATTCAAAGTGGCGGATCCATAATGGCCGCCGTGAACGCTTAAAATAGTCAGATTTTTAGAAAAACTAAGGTAGTTAGTTGAGTATAAAAAGGTCATGTTTTCTGCTTTTTTGTTATATAATGTGATATAGCGGTTGGCAATGTACGCTGTCATTCCGCAGGGCCTGGGTTCAAGCCCAGTTTCCGACCAACATCAAATAATAAGAAACAAAAAAGTTTATTGTAATAGTGGTCGCCCTTTGGCAGGCAATGGCAAACCCCCGATTGTATTCAGCCACGAAGAACAGCATCTCACAAAAATACAATCCCAAATCATCCAATCTTTAAAACAACAAACCTTGACAGAAATAATTTTTTGCATAATTTAAACAAAAAAAAAAAAATAAGAATCGCATATAAAAACTGATGTCCAAGCTACAGTGGCGACTTGTGGCAGGTGGTTTTAACCAAAGTGGATGTGAAAAAATTCAATACATATATATGAAAAAGAAAATTAGACCGCCCATCTCGACCACTCTCGTAACTATTTTCCTAATTTATCATAATGAGTAAACAAAAAGAAAAATAAATTCGTGGATATCCATGTCTAACGTCAGTTTTTAGATGGCGTGACAATGAAAAAACGTGTTTTACATACATACCCTAGATTAAAATGTCCATGAACGGATGCTTGAAAACTGCAATTTCTTTTTTTAAGATAAAATCACAATTTTAGCAACGACGAAAACTCTACTTGAAGAAAAGTTTAGAGCGAATTGCTAACAACAGTCACTTCGATCTCCTGTAACACTAAATGCCTTAAGAGAATCGA
>NW_016216543.1:1462-1654 GCF_001687245.7 Rhagoletis zephyria | reverse complement strand
TTACGGCACCAGCCTGCTGCACCAACGAACCGTCTGACTTCTTTTGCCGTTTCGGGCCGTGCAAATTCAACAATCGCTCGAATACGAGATGGATTCGCAGACAAACCCTCTTGAGACAAAACGTAGCCCAGGAATTCCAATCGTTTACAACAAAAATTTGATTTGGATGTTGAGATGGTTAAGCCGGCCCCG
>NW_016216543.1:0-1452 GCF_001687245.7 Rhagoletis zephyria | reverse complement strand
TTGAGACAAAACGTAGCCCAGGAATTCCAATCGTTTACAACAAAAATTTGATTTGGATGTTGAGATGGTTAAGCCGGCCCCAGCCAGACGTTTTGCAACGATAGCCAATATCTTAACGTGTTCTTCAAACGTCGAAGTGCAAATTATGAAATCATGGATGAAAAAAAAAATTCCATCGTTAACCTAAATTTGTGACACACAATGGCTACAGGCGTCGCCTGAGTGCATTCTTTCATATATTTATGTACGTGCCAGTTTTACCGTTATATATTTTTTATCTATTCGATTATTCCATGGGGTATTCATGCTTTATTTAAATTAAAAAAAAAAATAAATTACTATACCGTTTTAAAAATCTGAAAATTCACTGCGGGAAATTCTTTTATTCTCTTTTTGTCTTCGCCTTTTCGTTTTTGCCTTTATAAGTTTTGGAAAAAGGTTTTGAACGAACCATTATATCACATTCCTGGGCAAGTTTTGAAAGAATATTTTCGATACTATATTTTATTAAAACAAAATGTTGAAATCAGCTTCATATAGAAACAGTGTCATCGTTAATTAAGAAAGAGATGTTCTTAAATATCATAACTTTACGACACTCACATATTGACTAGATTTGACTATTTATTTTATTATATTTTAATTTGAATTATTTGTTTATAAAAATATAGTTTATTCCTTAACAAACACTAAATGAAAATAAGTTTAATCTTTGAACAACATTAAAAAAAATCGACAAACTTTCGTAAAAATTTCGGACTTTCTATTTAAATTTTATCTCTTAATATTTTGCAGTTTTTTAGCCCATTCAATTTTAGTCTAATAAAGCGCAAATTTAAAGTACCTGTGATTTACAGTTGATGTATGGCATATTTTTGACGATTTCGGTAATTTTCTTCCATATTATCTAAGTATGTTCGTAAATTTTTTTAATGAAGAAAATGAGCAACGCCTTCATCAAAAAAAAATATATTAAAAATCAACGATAAGTCGCAACTATGTATTTTAAACTTGCGCTTTAATTGAATTGATCGGGCTACAAGACTGCATACTCAAAATATGTATTTATATCAAATCTAATTAAAAAGCTTTACGAAAGTTTGTTGATTTTGTTAATGTTGCGCAGAGATTAAACCTTGGATTTATATAAATGGCCAATCTAGTTAACATGTATAAAGTTTTGATAAGCACTTGAACTGTCAAGTTTTAGTACTGAATTCAAAGAAGATGTCTCTTTTATCCATTCATAATAACTTAAAAAAATTTGTTTGTTAAGAAGTGTATCTTAAAATATCTGCCTTGACATTTATGTTAAAAGTGTAAAATATGTAAATTTACCTACATAAACTCTCCCGTGAATACNAATAGATTATTTCCCAACACTGCACACTGGGCTAAATGGTATTATTTTTGGCATAAACTAAACATTTTTATTCGAAATATTTGTAAATT
>NW_016216542.1:1425-1649 GCF_001687245.7 Rhagoletis zephyria | reverse complement strand
GTACCAAACTCGGTATGGTTATTGTACTTGCCACGTGTAAGCAAAACTTGAAACTTGAAACTTCAATATTTCGAAATTGAAGGACGCTAATTTACTCAAAATTGATACACCTCGGCTTACCATCTAGCGGAAGGTTTCGGAAGGGTGAAAAAACATATATTTAATACTTGCGCCGGGTATTTAATGTTCGGCTCCGCCCGAACTTAGACTTTCTTACTTGTTTT
>NW_016216542.1:0-1231 GCF_001687245.7 Rhagoletis zephyria | reverse complement strand
GTAACCGTTCTACCAATTTGTACCAAACTCGGTATGGTTATTGTACTTGCCACGTGTAAGCAAAACTTGAAACTTGAAACTTCAGTATTTCGAAATTGAAGGACGCTAATTTACTCAAAATTGATACACCTCGGCTTACCATCTAGCGGAAGGTTTCGGAAGGGTGAAAAAACATATATTTAATACTTGCGCCGGGTATTTAATGTTCGGCTCCGCCCGAACTTAGACTTTCTTACCTGTTTAATCTTAAAATAAAAATTGTAAATGCTATAATCACTTTTTTAAAGGTGAAAAAGGCAAAAAAGGCAAATATCTTAAAAAAGGCAAAAAGAAGGCAAATATCTTAAAAAAGGCAAAATAAGGCAACATCAAATGTGTATATATGGAATCAGGGAAAGCTAAATCGTGGACATTCTTAATCGAATATACTCTATCTCTTTAGCAGAAAAAAAGGCAATTTCCATAAAATCCGTTCCCTGNTTCCCTGGTTATGAGTTTTATCTTAGAGGTATAAATAAGGCAATCCTTTGGCGACAGACTACACATTTTGCCAAAGATCGGTTTACATGCAAAAATGCCACCAATGCTTTAGTGGTCTTCTGCTCCACGTGAGATTTCCACGATTGTTTGTATCCAAAATTACTCCTTAATACTTCACTGCGGAAGAAGTCTGAATTGCGACTTTTTTGAATGTGACCGTCTCCTACTAGTGAAGAGCACACCACTAGTATTGGTTGGGTTAGCAATGAACCCAATGCCGTTAAGTACACTAATAGCGTTTTCTTTTCTCGAAATAATGTTGCATTTATTCTGCCCTGCGTAAAGGCTGTCAAGCTTTCGTGTTCCTTTCTCAGTATCTTCACATGCATACTGCGTTCTCTTTCTTTAAAATGTTGCACCCCGATAATGTTGCCATATAAAAAGGTGACATTTTTTTTTTGAGAAAAGAAAACGCCATAAGTGTTAATCATAATCAGTATTGTCTGCGCTTTCAAATAGCCGGCAGAGATGGCCCGTGACAAGACAGGCCACATCGTCCGCAAAAGCCTTAGAGGTGCATACTGCCACACCGCTGCACCTGGGTTCCATCCCTGGCCCGAGTTTGATAGCTAAATTTTTTTCAGCACAAAAACAGGGTCTCTGTTGCATTGATCCACTTTGTTCTCTTTCCATTTTTGAGTGATGGATAACACTGGTCTACAAGGGTTTTGCGAATAAGACGGGACCTGGT
>NW_016216541.1:0-1649 GCF_001687245.7 Rhagoletis zephyria | reverse complement strand
TTTTAAAAGGGAATGTTGATCTCTCTATTTATTTAGGAAGGCACGTTAGGGAGAGTTAGATATTAAAGCTTTACTAAGCCTACATNATCAGCCCTGTTCTGCATTTCGATTCCGTTCAAATGTTTCGGAATCGAAATGCATTGGTGTTCTTGATTTCGATTCCGACCAAATTTTTTCGATTTGAAAAGTTTGCACTTTGGCTAGTCGGAATGAAAAGTAATTGGCTAAGGAAACCCAAATATATATGCAGTTTGTCCGCAAAATATTTTCTTTTGAATTTTTATGATATTGAGAGAATTTATAAGTCGTTATTGCTCTAATCTGTATTCAAATACTTTGATAAATCTGTATCTGAAAATTGCTCTTTAAAAACTACCTAGACAAATAAAGCGAAAACGATCGTAATGAAACCGACCTGTTCTTGATTCCGCTTCAGCGCATGCGCAGTTTTCATCGAAAATTTCCATATTGTGCTAATGGGCACAAAGACGTTGCATATGCCAAGGCGCTTGCATGAGCACAAAGTTCACAAGCGTTTTATATGGAAGAAAATGCGCTAAAGCTTCGAAAAAAAAACAATCTAAAAAATCAACGTTAATCTTTTTGTACTTGAAACTTGCACTTCGTAGGCAAATATCTTAAAAAGGCAAATATCATAAAAAAGGCAACATCAAATGTGTATATATGGAATCAGGTAAAGCTAAATCGTGGACATTCTTAATCGAATATACTCTATCTCTTTAGCAGAAAAAAAGGCAATTTCCATAAAATCCGTTCCCTGCTAATTACCTTATATATTCACGTTAGTTTTAATTACATATAAGTACTTACCTTATTTTCTTGCGATTAACACACTTGATTTAGATTTAAGAGACCTACCTACCTAGTTATTTAAGTAAATATACTTACAAGCTTTAGAGATTAGGACTTAGCGTTAGGATGATTAGTTTAAGACTTAGGTGTAAGAAAATGAATTGTTTTGAATAAATTAATTTCTAAATGGGAATGTTGATCTCTCTATTAATTTAGGAAGGCACGTTAGGGATTGAATAATGGGGCTACCGACATTAGGGTGCAACGGTAGCCATGGATGAAGGTGGGCCAGCACCCGGCGTCACACCAACATCGGTGGCGCCCTCATATTCGGCCGTAGGTTTTTTTTTTTGTTCATTTTTCTTTATTTCAGAGTTTTTAGTTTGGGTTTCTTTTGATTTTCCGTTTATTTCAAATATTTAATTTTAACGTTTATTTTTTCAGCTTTTTTTGTTTGTAACTGTTTTTTTTTTGAGATTTTTAATTGTTGTGTGTCCGTCCGTTGGGATTTTTGACAGGCATGATTTTTCCCTGCTATGGCGCAGGGAACAGTAGTGAGGCAAGAACCCCGCCCAGCCGACATGACTAGCCACAGTGCACCCCATTGTGTCATGCCGCCTGCACTCACTGCTGCTCCCAATGTATGCGTACCATAACAATCTTCATCTTCATCTTCATGTTCATCTTCATGTTCATGTTCATGTTCATGTTCATCTTCATCTTCATCTTCATCTTCATGTTCATCTTCATCTTCATCTTCATCTCTCTTCTCTTCATCTTCATCTTCATCTTCATCTTTATCTTTATCTTTATCTTCATCTTCATCTTCATCTTCA
>NW_016216540.1:0-1649 GCF_001687245.7 Rhagoletis zephyria | reverse complement strand
ACGGAACCCGGGTTCGTTCCTTGGGCCGTGCAACATCTAAATTGGAAAAACGTTTTTTCTAACAGCGGCCGCCCTTAGGCAGGCAATGGCATACCTCCTCATAGTGTATTTCAGCCTTGAAAAAGCTTCTCATAAAACTATTTGCCTTTCGGAGGCAGCGTAAAATTGTAGATCCCTGCATTTATGTTATAACATCAGGACGCACACCACAAATTGGAGGAGCAGGTCGGCCAAAATATTATAATTTTATATAAGGCGTCGAAATACCGAACACTGAATACGGGATACATGCAGAACATTGGCATCGCTTATAAAATAAATAAATTACTAGGAAAATTTACGAAAAAAGAGGACTTTCCCGCACAACACATGACGGATGGTCACGGTAGGTGGAAACATTGCGCTCAAAAGTAAAGCTAGATGTACATATTCGCTATAATAAAAGAGTGAGTCTGAAATACTTAAGTGTGTAGAATTTAAAATTCTGGCCGATAGGATAGGTTAGGCTCGGTTAGGCTCGGTTAGCTGGCTAGCCAATGCGTGGCAGATAAACTAAGACCACATTAGACAGCTAATCAGCAGTTGTATTGAAGAACAACGCAGTCCTCTTGGCAAACTGTAACACCTTGTTTTGCTCTTTTTTTGGTGGCGGCTCCAGATTAGGCAGAAATCTTACTCCTAGGAGGCAATCTGCTAATGACAGTGTAATCGCAGGAGATATTCCGCCGCTATCTCTTTCGTTCTGTATTTCCAACGGTTTTTATAATTGATCGGAGTCAGTTTAAAAGGGCGCCAACAGGCAATGCCTTGCGTCAAACCCTACGCCTAGTGTCAAACCCTCTGTACATAATCCTGGACACTATCTAAGCTTGTGCTTTGGTCCAGACATTCAGCGCTTTCCGGATCATTGATAGATTAGGTTGCAGTTTTATCGCTTCGGGGAAATCGGCACTTTCACTATCAGCAGGCGACAGAGAGCGCCTTCTATGGCAAGCCTGACGGCCTCCTCGTTGCTCGTGAACCCGTGTGCCCCGGAACCCAGTACATATGTACGTCTGTACCAAAGCTGCCCTGCACTTGGCCACTCTTCTAGATGAAATGCTGTACTATGGTAGTGCCTTTAACGCAGCCAATTTGCTGCTCAGTAGCTCCGTCGCACTCTTTATGGCCAATATTTCTGGNACATTCACCGAGCCAGCGATCCCCAAGTCCGCACGCGAGCCTTCAGCCTATAAAGTAGCTTTGAAGTTCGTCCCAAACTGCAGATCCGAGATCATTAAGTCAATCCGCCCGGCTAAAGTTGACACTATGCTACGATGTCCGTAGCACTTGCATACAAACTACCCCGTAGTCTTGAGCCTAACGGGTATTTCGGACGCTATATTCTTCGCCGGTAGGTCCGCCGTCAAAAGATGCAACAAGGCGCAACATGCTGCCGTTACCGTTGGGGTTCTGTCATGCCGATCATTGATAGCCTATATACATTTTTAGTTATTATAAGAATTGTTATTTTTTTTCATTGCTGTCCACCAAACCATTACCCCATGGAACAGCATCGTCCTGACAATCTTCGTCAAGATCTAGTGAGAATGAATAAGCCATAAGACCCAGATGCAGCCCAGCATCTTTGTACATGCATAGAATGCCGA
>NW_016216539.1:0-1649 GCF_001687245.7 Rhagoletis zephyria | reverse complement strand
GCGGACGGACAACCAGACGAGCTGAACATATCACCGGCAGAGAATTTTCTTAAATATTTTATAATTATACAAAATTTATATTAGTTTTAGAATAAGTGTATACAAATCAATCATGCCAAGGTTAAGTAGGAAATCTCTTTTATTGCGACGCACTGAGAATAGAAGGAGAATGCAAATTATTCGCGAAGATTCTGAAAATAGGTTCAATGAGCAGTCCCAAGATACAGAAAATCGCTCTAGACGCCGATTAGATCCGATAAACCGATCTGCTGAGCAACATTTGAATACGATGCAACGCAGATGTCGTAGAGGAAATCTTGAGTTTCGTTCTACTGAGNGATGGAACGCAGATTTCGTAGAAGAAATCTTGAGTTTCGTTCTACTGAGCAAGCAAGGAATACCCAGGCACATAGATCTCGTCGAGAAAATTCTCAGATTCGCTCTGCTGAACAAGGCAGGGATACCGAAAGACGTAGATCTCGCCGCGAAAATTCTCAAATTCGCTCTGCTGAGCAAGAGAGAAACACCCAAGCACATAGATTTTGCCGACAGAACTCCGAAATTCGCTCTGTTGAGCAGGTGAGGAATACCCAGGCACATAGATCTCGCCGAGAAAATTCTCAGATTCGCTCAGATACCCATGGGCATAGATCTCGGCGAGAAAACTCTCAAATTCGCTCTGCTGAGCAAGAGAGGAATACCCGACAGCATAGATCTCGCCGCGAAAACTCTCAAATTCGCTCTGCTGAGCAAGAGAGGAATACCCGACAGCATAGATCTCGCCGCGAAAGCTCTCAAATTCGCTCTACTGAGCAAGAGAGGAATACCCAGGGACATAGATATCGCCGCCAAAACTCTGCAATTCGCTCTGTTGAGCAGGTGAGGAATACCCAAGAGCATAGGTCTCGTAGAGAGAATCCTCAGATTCGGTCTTTTGGGCAAATTAGAAATACGATACAACATAGACAAAGCAGGAATACCCTTCAGCATAGATTTCGACGCGAAAATTCAGTAACTCGGTCTGTGGAGCAATCCAGCAATACTGAAGCTCGCAGAGTCCTGCGCAGCAGAAGTGAATACAGACATTTGGAACGATTACGTGATCGTACCCAAAGATACCAATCTCGATTAGATACTGGACGTAGGGAAAATGAGCGTGTTCGGGAAACTGAACGTCGCCGACTCACAAGAAGAGAAAATCGGGATGAAACGTCTGATTTGAGACGGCGAATTCAATGTCGAGTACGTATTCATAGAGTTGACATAGAAAATAGACAAGTTGAAAANTATAGACAAATTGAAAATGAGAGGCAGTCAAAGCGAATTCGATCAATACGTGATAGTAATGCTGATAATGATGATTCTGAAAATGATGCAGGCTTTAATAACTTCAGACGCACTTATTTACAAAGCATTAAAATGGAGCCAACAATAGTTTGTATTTCCTGTGGCGGTTTATGGTTTCCACACCAAGTACGCCAATTAAACTTCAATTTAGTTTCCCAAAGCCACCCGAATGTTGCATCAGCCTTCTATCTTTTGGATAAATNGCAGGCTTTAATAACTTCAGACGCACTTATTTACAAAGCATTAAAATGGAGCCAACAATAGTTTGTATTTCCTGTGGCGGTTTATGGTTTCCACACCAA
>NW_016216538.1:0-1649 GCF_001687245.7 Rhagoletis zephyria | reverse complement strand
TATTTCTCCCAAAACTTCCCGATCCGCTCCTACGTACATATATATATATGTATATGTATGATCCCATGCTATGCTCCCCCTTGAGCGCTCTTAGCCTTCCACCTGATACGCTCCAAGTAGCTCATACATACATACAAAACTGAAAATAGTGGTTAAGCCACAAATTAAATTTAATAAATTTTAATTAACTACAGCTACATATGTGAAAGGAAATTTAAGTGAAATTTTTGCAATTAAAATTTATAATTAAAGAAAAATATGCTAATTAATTAAAATTTATGTATGTCTGTTGTTAGCGGCAAATAGCAGAGGCAGATTGATATGTGCGCATATTTAACCGTTGGAATAATATAATGAATTATATAAATATGGAAGTCATTAACACACAAAGAAACAAGAAAATGCATACACATTCTTACTTCTTAAAAAAACATATTTGTATCACACGAGGCTAAATAGCGTTGGAGTTGATTCAGTAGTAGCCTTGACTCTCAGGCAGAACACTCAGCAAAAAAAAGCATGATAATTTGAAGCTCCACTTTTTTATGAAACAAATATTTGACTATCTATTTTCTTCATAAACCCTTTTGCTTTATGGTTTTTTGTCATACCATAATTATGTATTTCACACAAACAATTCCCAACTACAAGTTTAAAATTAACTTTAAGATACTGTTAAAATATGTATGAGTATTTTATTGGTACAAACAAATATTTTTGCCATACTTGAATTTCTTTTTAAAAATATATGAAATACTTTTTGTCGCCAAAAAGTATTTTCAATTCCGAATCGTGTCATTCACTAATAAAGATAACAGTCAATTGGGTTCCATTTTGACTTCACAAGTATTACCTGAGTACACAGTAAATTGTCTTAAAACATTTACACACGTAAACATTAATTAAAATACGAGTTTGTATCTTACCACTTACACGTTGTGACACTACGGCCGATTTTTGGGTACTAAACATGTTTCGTTAAACTACTCCAGTGTTTTTTTTTTTCTATTCACCAAAGTTTTATGAGAAAAAAATATTTTGTAAATATTTTCGTATTTTACACTTCCAAAATACTGTTATAATTATTTTATTTACATACATACATATATTTACATTATACACACACGCATTATATACATGCATACAAATGCATATTAAGCATATTCAATAAAAGAAAATATTATATTAAGTAACAAATGTCGAATATAAAGATGAACAAAAAGTTGATACAGATTTAATTAAGAAAGCGATTTACATTGATGATAAAGCGGCTGCTGTATTAATTGTGTAATTGGAACGATTNAATTGGTTTTATTTTCTTCGATTTGTTTCGGCAAACAGAGCAATTGAGCAATTTCGGCGTAAGCTTGTTTTAGGTTTCAACACTTTTGATGACGAAATTCGACATGAAAAAATACACGTCCCTTTACGTTAATAAATATAGTAATTACTCAATTTTAATCTTTAAAATTACACACACATTTTTTGTCAAGTAGAAACTCGGCATTAGATTAATATCGAACGTACATGCGGTTTTGCGGTTATACTGTATTTACAGACGTACATACATACATACATACATCACTACATATTATAAAAGAAAGTCACTTTTTCTGTCCCTATGTCCCCTTAAATGCTTAAATCTTGAA
>NW_016216537.1:0-1649 GCF_001687245.7 Rhagoletis zephyria | reverse complement strand
ACCCTTTATTTCTTTGGCAAATTTTCTTACAATTATGCGTAGAATCCCTATGTGCTATACGCGCATGGTCGAACAAATCTCCCATACAAATTGAGCCGCCCTAACATATGTATGTTCCACATTAAAGTAAATGTTAAATTTTGAAAAGTCCTTAGAGGTCGAAAGCATTCAAATACTTTATTGCATGCATTTACTTATGTGCTTTTGTGAAACTAATACATAGGTACATATGTATATAAATGGAAATGCCATCATTGTTGAATTGTGGTTGTTGTCGAAACTGAAATGTGAAGAAACACATATGCCATAATCAAATTGGCTATTGATCAGTGGTTCGAAAAAGTTGATGATCCATTTTTAGCTATTCAACTACACTACTTAGTAGTTTCCACTTAGAGAAACTGCAGGGTGATTCACACGCCCTAACCAACACATCTACGAAACTGTTTTTTTTTACTGATTTTGTTAGGGTTTATTAAAATACACTTTCACTAAAACTTTTAAAGTTTTAGTACCAAAAACAACCTGCTTTTCATACTATTTTAACAATGTTTTTGTGTCTCCTGTAAAAAAAAAAGATTTGTGGGCTAGAGGCTTGTGAAATTAGGTATCGGTATGTAAAATTTTTTTCGGTCTCTTCAAAACAGACAAACGGTTGTAGTGTCAAATAAATAGAAAAAGAACAATATAAGGATAATTTAGGTTAGAAAAGCATGTACGTGTCTATGCAGATTTCGAACCGCCTTGCGGAAACATATTTGTCTATTGTTCAAAGTGCTCTTAAGTGACACTATAAAGGCCTTAGAACTATTTACTATCGCAGGTAAAATTATGGAAGCTCAGTTATTTCGCTTGCGTTAATTCGCTTAGCTCGTATAAAATGGAAACATAATTTTTTAAGCCTTGTTATCTAGGTTCTTGGCAGAGGTCGATAATATCCCTCTCCACTTTTAAAGTGTGCCAAAATGACCGTCACTATTTAAGAGAAAAAATAACCCACAAAATAGAATAGGTTAGGAAAGGGTTATTTACACATCTTTTTCCTTTGCTGTTGGACACGGACACTTATCGCCGGAAGAGGAAAAATAATTGTTAGAGCGCGGTACCCACGAACATGTACGCAGGGTACCGTTAAATTGCGTAGAAACATATCACATTTGATAATCAATACCAAAATCGATACCCAAATCGATAACAAAATCGATAAAATAATAGATAAGAAAATCGATTAAAATATCGATAATAAAAACGATACCCAAATCGATAAAAATATCGATAACACAGTCGATAACATTATCGATAACAAAATCAATTAAAATATCGATACCCAAATCGAGTCCAAACTCGAAAACAATATCGATTATTATATCGATAAGTCCCGAGAATACCGAANCATTGATTCTATGTCTGGTCAAAATTTCGTCAAATTCTACTTCCACAAAGTGGGTCAAAATGTCATTGGAAAAAATGGTGTATAATTTCTTGTTCAAAAATTTCCTTCAAACAAAAAAAAACAAAAACTTTAAACTCGATTTTCTCAAAACCGCAAAAAAATTATACGCTATTGTTATATTGAGGGGACGATATCATCTTCTATATACCCGCTTACGACTGGTTCGACTCTGCACTACCATGTGCACTACCACGGG
>NW_016216536.1:0-1649 GCF_001687245.7 Rhagoletis zephyria | reverse complement strand
AATTGTTTTAATGAACTTTTTTCAAATATGTAAGAGTCATTATTTCTTCTAGTAGATCCAATGTTAATATACTTAAATTTTGACCTGTAAGTCCAAATAATTTAAAAATATACATATGCATGCGATACAGTGCAGCCATAAATTTACATACCTGTGATCACAGCTTGCCAATAAAACCACGGAATACCATCCTTTGTAATTGTGGTAATCTACGGCATCCTCCTTTCTTGGCTGCACTTCAATGTGACATCCATCTACAGCTCCAAAGCATTGCGGAAACCCTAGGACTGCGAAACCGTCTACGATTCTTTTGATTTCTTGTTGATTTGGGGGGTATGTATTAATGCAATCCGCAAAATTATCGCAAACTGAGTGGCAAAAATCCANTTATACTCTGCTACAGAACCCAATGAGAAAAGTGCGATAGCCACCCTCTTTTTGAGTGGAATACAACGCCTCAGGTTGCTATCAATTTTCTCTATGTTTCGTACTTTTTCGCACACTTTTTGAAAAGCCCTCCTATCGAGACGAAAGTTTTCTCTGAATCTTGCGTCGTCCATTGCACGGACATCGTGCTCCCAAAATCTGCTACTGCGGTCCTTTAGGGATACAACTAATGGTTAAAATCCTTATAAAAGAACATTTTTACTTACGAATTTCCAGATCCGCCGTACGTCGGACTGGGCATTTGCAATCCTTGCTCGTAGGATCGCGTGACTGCTCAAAATAGAATTTATTTGCGCCCTATTATTTATTAATTTAAGTAATAGTAACTGAATTTTTTCACAAAATAAAACTTGATTTTTTACGAACAGAATAGCTGTCAATAACAAAATTTTTCTTCTATCCATTTTCACTTGGCGATTACAGAAAACAAAATTCTTCAATATCAGCTGTTTAAATGCACAAGGTTGCCGTATATGTACACTCTAAAAAGTGTATGTAAATCTATACTGTAAAGTATCTATTTTTCAATAAGAATCTGTATAAATATATGTATAAGATGTTCAGGATTTGATTTTGAACTCGAGATCTTCGGAATATACTCATAAATATACATATGAAATGTTTGAAATTTCAAAAATTATTAAACTAAAAATACATTTCCTAACAAATATTAGGGGCTCACATTTACTCTATTTTAAACACTTTATGTGTAATTTTACTCATTGCGACAAATTTGGTATGTAAAAGTAAACAGGCTGTGTTTAATTTTATTACACGGTGTGCAAATTGGCACACATTACCCCTCTTAATATGCACAAATAAACAAAAAAAAATTAGGGTGTATTTAAAGTATTTTCAGTAAAATTCTTACAAATTTCCTCAAATAAATCAAATTTAGTTTTTATACATTGAGATCTTTTAACCGACTTCCAGTTCGTCGGAATATATATACTTCTTTTTTATGTATGTTACCGCATAACTTTGGACCACGTCATTTGATTTCGATAATTCTTTTTGCATCGGAAAGGTAGTATCTCAGAGGTGGTTCCATACTAATCTGGTTTAGATCCGATCATTGGAACATGAAATATATATATATATATATTTTTTATATGAGAATTGAAGTCCGTTTTTTTTTGCTATACATTACTTCTTACATTAACAGATGAAAATATGTGATATGAAAGAGATTACTACATAAA
>NW_016216535.1:0-1649 GCF_001687245.7 Rhagoletis zephyria | reverse complement strand
TATGCAAAGTTTTAAGTTATACAAGACTTCAAGTTGTACAAGATTTCAACTTAACATAAAGTAACCGCAAGTTACAAATCAAATAGTATTGTAGATTACAGTAAAGCAAATGAATTTCAAAATAGAAGTTAGTAAGGTCAAGTTACGCTGGTGGTGATACTTCCCGCGTTGATGTGCTGCAAAACGGCCAGGAGATCCTTGTTGATTGTTGTTCCGATGAAAGTCCTCGATCGGTAAAGGAGCTTTGCAAAAAGAGGTAGATGGCAATGTGGCGGCTGCCTTTATACGCAACACTGAAATGGATTCCCGTGCACCTGTTTCGAACTTCCAGCTAAGCAGGGATGCTTTTAGCTGAAAGTGGTGCAAGGATGCATTAAACTTTGGAAAATTTAAGGGAGCGCAAGTCCCTTAAACAATGTATATGTGGGAACACCACTTGTACATGTATGAACACCGCCCATGCTTAAGATTATTTTAATACCTGAATGCAACCATGTTAACTATTCGTTTTGACATTTTCTTTTATCCTTATTTGTAATTGGCCCCAATAAGCTTACTTTAATAAAAATGTAATTTTGTTCGATCCTTTTTTTCTTGGGACGTCATAGAGCATACACGTCCATTTTTAATACGTTTAGACTTCCATATATATTACGGAAATACCTCGAATAATTACTCATCTAAATTGGTTTTTGTGTATATATCTCGTTAAACTAATCAAATGTTTCTTGCCAGCTACCAACAGGGTTGCTTTAGTAGCTAAAAGGAAATTTTACCCGAGTTGAGCGTTCTTTTGTCGCTCGCTTACAAAAAAATGCAGCTAATATATTGCAATACCTATTGGTTCCTATGAACTTGAAGATATCGCCTTTTTCTTAACTTCAACTCTAAAAGATATTGATGAAATAGCTATACTTTTAATTAAAGCTANATCCTTATTTGTAATTGGCCCCAATAAGCTTACTTTAATAAAAATGTAATTTTGTTCGATCCTTTTTTTCTTGGGACGTCATAGAGCATACACGTCCATTTTTAATACGTTTAGACTTCCATATATATTACGGAAATACCTCGAATAATTACTCATCTAAATTGGTTTTTGTGTATATATCTCGTTAAACTAATCAAATGTTTCTTGCCAGCTACCAACAGGGTTGCTTTAGTAGCTAAAAGGAAATTTTACCCGAGTTGAGCGTTCTTTTGTCGCTCGCTTACAAAAAAATGCAGCTAATATATTGCAATACCTATTGGTTCCTATGAACTTGAAGATATCGCCTTTTTCTTAACTTCAACTCTAAAAGATATTGATGAAATAGCTATACTTTTAATTAAAGCTAACAAGGCTGTTCTATTAAACAGCTAACTGCTAAACTGGGCTGTTCTATTAAACAGCTAACTGCTAAACAGGGCTGTTCTATTAACAGCTAACTGCTAAACAAGGCAGTTCTATTAAACAGCTAAATGTTAAACTATGTAGATACTACAATCAAACACAATATGAAAAGTGACGAAATTAAAAGATTTCTAGAAAGGAATTTTAAATATATATTAGTCTATCGTAGAAGCATTATAGAAAATGGATTTATATAAAAATTCAAAAATTCTGTGGTAATAAAAAAATGGTCTTTTTATTTTGATTATAAATATTA
>NW_016216534.1:0-1649 GCF_001687245.7 Rhagoletis zephyria | reverse complement strand
AATGTTTCTAGTTCGAATAACAGTGTATTAAAGCTTATGTTACTGTATCACCACCATATGGCCGCTCCCAATCGATAAAAACATAAATGAATCGTTCTATAACTGCATACCTATGTATGTATGTATATATGTTTTTATGTATGTAGTCAAATGGACATATACGCCTCTGTAAAAATAAATATCAAAACATTAAAATTTTTAACGGCAAGCTTAATAAACAGTCTTAATTTTAGGCAGACCGAAAATTCCAAAGCAAAGCCCCCACGACTTACACCACATTATCTCTTCTTTCTCCCGCCGCCCTTCGTAACTTTGAACTTATCAATGCCCCATCAACAGCGATACACGAAAAGTGTTGTATACCAAATTTTATCGCCGCTTTCGAGGCTTTCGAGGGCATTACAAAGTACAAAAACTATTTTTATCTATAAACAACTGCATAGTCTATATTTAACGCATTGGACGAAGGGGTAGCAATATCGCATCGAGAGCTCATTTAATTATCTATCTCTTTAATTATCTAGTTCGATAACATTAAAGTTTATTCGTTGTTTCCTTGAAAGTGAAACCTAAATAGAAAAGTATTTGGCCGCCACTTTGGCGAAATGTTTGAGTTGACTTTTTAGCAGCGCTAAGCAAAAACTAGATGGATGGTTGCCAAAAGGCAAAGAGCAATTCATTACCTTCCTGGCTGATTTTGGCAAGCATTCAATGTTTGAAATATAAAAGTTGCGAAAAGGAAAATAAACAATAACTGAGAGACAACAAATCTCTGTTATAAAATTTGAAAACAATTTTTACAAATTGTGCATGAAGAAGAAAAGCAATTGCAATTTTTATACCCGAGCGCATAACGGTTGTTTGTAACAGCCTAAAGGAATCGAGATAGATGTAGACAAATGTATATAGGTATACATCTGTCTGTCCGTCCGTCCGTGTACACGATAACTCGAGCAAAAATTTAGTTATCTCAAGGAAACTTGGTACGTAGGTTGCCCTTTAACGCAGGTAGGTTGACATTGAAAACGGGCGAAATCGCACTGTAAACACGCCCACTTCCCCGATAACAATATTTTCGAAAAATGTAAATATTGAATCTAAATTGTTGAAAATTAATACATACATATGTCATGTAGAATTCTGGTATAATATAATATTAGATGTAATGAATTTTTGGAAAATGGGCATGACCCCGCCCACTTATGATGAAATGCTGTATCTCAGTAGCCGTTTCTCCTATCCTTATCAAACTCGGTAGGAGTATTGCTTATGGTCCAGTTAAAAAATGTGTAGAAAATGTTTGAAACCATATAACGGTAATTTTCNTATTGAAATAACCACTTAGCAGAGAATTAGATTATTATAAATTTTTGGATAGTGGGCGTGGCGCTGCCCCCTTACCGTTACCGATTTATCAATTTCTACCAAACTCGAGACACTTAATAACCTTGGTACGCAAAAGTAATTTGTTGGAAATTATTCAAAATGGAATAAAATTACACCCGCTTCCTATATAACGGTGAATTTCAGAAATGCGAAAACTTTGATATAACTTTCAATAACTGAGGGCGCTAATTTACTTTAAGTTAATAGCTACAAAAATCTCTTAACAATAAATAAGACTGCTGGACATTTTTCATATGACTATA
>NW_016216533.1:0-1649 GCF_001687245.7 Rhagoletis zephyria | reverse complement strand
ACTCGCAATAAAACACAATATTTTTTCGTTAAAATGACATACCAAAATATCTGGAAATTAATTTTATTTTTCGTGTAGTCCTGTCGGTTAAATAAAGAATCGAAATATCTTTGTTAATATTCACTGAGATCTGGCTATAAAGCTTTTTCTATTTTTAGATGTTGCTCGCACTAGCGATCGAACCTTGGTCTTACGGAGTGCTAGTACGAACCTCTAACCCCTAGGATACAGTGGTCGGCAGAATAGGCCTCGGAAATTTCCAAGGAAAGAACTGGAATCAATCAACAGCTTTCCTTTATTCCGTGAAAAAGTAAACAAAATAAAACACCACGCATCGGCGAAAATGGCCTTGAAAACACAGTATCAACAAAAATTTTGTCTGCCAATTTCCATATACATATTTAGTTTCATTCGCAGTCTACATTATTTTGTTGAAATAAATTTTTATTCATACGATTTTATAAGCTTTTAACAAGCTGTGCTTAGCAATGCATGCTGATCAAGAGTGGCAAACAAATAAAACCAACAAAGTCAACCATGACAAATGAGTAGATGGGGGATAAGGGATGAGGTAAGCACGAAACCACAAAGCCACTAAAATACGACGCACGCAGATGTATGTAAATTTTTATACAGACTATGTACAGTGCTTTGTAATTAAAAGCCCAAAAACACGAAAATTTTGAAAAATCGTTAGAACTTCAGAGTCTAGCGTAGGCAAGCGAAAATGTGGGCGTTGATGGAGCACTAACGAAAGGAAGTTGCGCAGCTTTGGGGACCAGTATTGCCTTTTGTTTTATTTAGTGTTGCTAGTGGGGTAATGCCCTCTACTACGATTTATGTTGTCATAGGCATTTTTTTTTGTTGTTGCTGCCTGTTGTCACTAACCAATTTTTTCGCTGCGTATTTGCGACTTTTGTGTGACCTTATTGAATAATTTATGAGTTGTCACACGAATGTTGACACACTCACTAAACTTGACCAATTAGGTTTCCCTGTTGAGCCCTGTTGAGCCATGAGGTGCTTGGTTGTATAAACAGACGAGGATATATTTGAAAGGCCTAATGAGAATGGGATAAATGAAGCTAAAACCATTTTAATTAACAGAATATTTTAGCTCAGTAGTGCCATAGAAGAAGTCTTACTATATATATGGTTAGGCTGTTATTTTGTGGTGACTGACCGGATCCGTGTTCCGTAAGGGAGCACACTTGTGCCTGGAAGGTTCATTAAATACCTAATCATGCGCTAAGGTAAACACCACCGCCTTGGTTCGCCAGAGTTGAGCAATAGAAAGGAAAGAATTCAATGCTTTCGATTTTCTTAACGCCTTGCCAATTGCGACAAGAGCAATTAGTTGGGAAACCCAGTCAGTTAGGCCATATCAGCCGAAAAGGGCGCTGGATCTTTAAATATCTGTGGCAGATTTGGTGCCTACACTGAAAGTTGATTCTATAGCTCATCTTTTGATTACAAGTCGAGAAAGTTTTGTCTAGCCTATCGAACGGGTTGCAGTGAGGTAAAATCCCTTAAGGGTTTGCGTCATATCAATTTTTATATTTCCTGCGACTACTCTCTCGCAGTATTCAAAACGAATTGGACAAATTTTTAGTTTAGTAAATTCGATAAAAACTATCGATAATTTTTGG
>NW_016216532.1:254-1649 GCF_001687245.7 Rhagoletis zephyria | reverse complement strand
ATATTTAAATTCCATGCTGCCTGTAATGGGATTTGAACCCTGACGCTCTAGAAATTAGGAAATTGTGGCAAGCATCTTCGTGCACTTTGCTACAGCCAGACATGTAACTGTGCATTCAAATGTTCAGTTTGATTCAACGAAAATTTTAAATTGATAATCAAATAAAAAATATTCATGTTTGCTATGCGTTATTTCCCCCAGTAAATTCATAAAATTTTTCTTAATATTACAACGCGTTTTATCTCTCAGTGTAGTCATTTTTATGCAAAATTTGTGCAATCAAATCGAAAACCGGGACACTTAAACGAAACCCGGGACATTTTAAGGTTGGACCGGGACACCGGGACAAATAGTCTAAAACCGGGACATGTCCGGGAAAACCGGGACGTCTGGCAGCCCTACTAATACCACTTTTGATCTCTTTATATGGAATGAACTGTTCGCTTCTGGTCGAGCATGTCCTATCAAGAGACTAATTGTTTCCTTTTGTACCCGAACAGGCATAAAAAGCGACTAGTCACTTTTAAATAATAAAAATTTGCACCAGCTGCGATTCGAACCGGGTTCTCAGTTTTGTTGAGCGAATACTCTCTCCCTGTGCCAATGAAGCACATGAAATTTCATTGACTAAGTGCGTACATGTCATTAAATCCTTAATAGCGCCCGTTAAAGAGGAGTCGGGGAATAATTGATCTCCAGTTATCGACTAATAGATCTCCAGTAATACCCGTATGAGACTAGTTGCGACTAATAACCGCCAAATTGTACCCGATTGAGAGTAATCTGGGAATACTCCCTTTAGAGATTAGTCGCTCAATTTTTTGCAGGGTCGCTTCGTGTACACTGACAGTTGAGTGTGAGCTTGTAAAATACGCATTTTATACATTTTAAATTATTTTTAAATCTATAATTCTGATAGATATATATAATATATATAATTCTCTATCTTTTGATATATGTATTAACTACTGCAGAAAGTGAAGAAGTTAATAACGAAAACATTGGTCAAAATAAAACAAGTAAGAAAGTCTAAGTTCGGGCGGAGCCGAACATTAAATACCCGGCGCAAGTATTAAATATATGTTGTTCACCTTTCCGAAAGCTACCGCTACATGATAANATACATTTTAAGTAAATTAGCAACCTTAAATTTCGAAATATTGAAATTTCAAGCATATCTGAAATTTACCGTTATATGAAAAGCGGCCTCAATTTTAGTCCGATTTCAACAATTTTCAACGGTTTGCTTTTATGTGGCAAGCACAATAATCATACCGAGCTTGGTACAAATTGCTAGAACGGTCGGCGAGATACATATATGTGATCACAAGTGGGCGGTGCTACGCCCATTTTCCAAAATTTTGTCATAAACGTATTTCTTGGTAAAGAATTGTT
>NW_016216532.1:0-149 GCF_001687245.7 Rhagoletis zephyria | reverse complement strand
TCAATTTTGAATAAATTAGCTTCAATATTTACTGATTTATCGAAGATTTTGTATTTCTCGAAATTACCGTTATATGGGATGTAGGCGTGGTTATTGTTGTATTTTCAGCCAGTTGGTATGCTGTACCAGGACCAACAACTGTGCCAAGT
>NW_016216531.1:0-1650 GCF_001687245.7 Rhagoletis zephyria | reverse complement strand
TGGTATGGGAAGGGCAGAGAAGATGCTTTCAGTAATTTCCGCGAAGCTGCGCCAATCATCTTTTCTAAAGTTGACGTTGGATCGGTGTTTCGCGGAAGCAAAGTCAGGAGCTTTATCGATCGGAAGGACTATAGGCAGATGGTCCGATGCTAATGTCGTCATAATTCGCTACGTTATGCTGTTTATCAGAACCAGCGCTTACAATTGTTATGTATGTCTGGCGAGCTATTGCAGCTGCTCATAATCGTGGTGGGTGCGTCGTCGATCATTGTGCAGTATGTCGCATCGTATGGTTGCTTAGTCAATTGCATTCCCCTACGATCGTTTGTCAGGCTTGAATGCCAAAGATCGTGGTACGCATTGAAGTCACCAGCTACCATTCGGTTTTCACCTCTGTGGAGCGCACCTTTTTCAGGGTGATATCCTGCCGGGCAGCTGATGACAGGGGGTATATACATATAGGTTAAATATTTCTAGCTCGGCAGTCGATGTCTGCTTCGATAAGGCGATACTACACGGTGTGGTGCGTGAAGGATGCTAAGCCATCATCATTATCTCGCTCGCGATCTCTATGGTACACATTATATCCGGCAGAATTAAACAGGGTTGAGGTTCTGTGCAGGTTCGTCCCTTGGACTGCAGCTATCAATATTCCATGTCGACCCATGAAGACTGTTATCTCTTCGATCTTGCTGTGAAGTTCGTTACAGTTGAATTGTAATATCTTCGAGTGCCTTGGGAGACTGATTGCAATTTCGGGTGTAAAAGAGTTGTGGTATTGATGTTGCCTGCCGGCCATTGGTTTTGTGTGCTGCTGCCTTGGGGTGGTAGTGGGCGGCGTAGCAGAAAATGTTTCCATGCGTGTTGCGCAGTCCTGAACATGCCCTAAAGTGGCACAAGCCAATACTTAACTGCACTTGACAGATGTCACATTACGGTATATCCTGGACTGACACACCGAGCAGATTGTTGGAGGCATTGGGAGTGGGAGTGCGGTTGTGTCCGTGCGTGTGTCTATGGTTGCGTTGTGTTTGTGTTTGGTTGAGATGGTGTTGTGCTACTCAGGCGAACTCCGCAGTGCCGTAGAGGCGGTCCAGTTTGCACAACATGGGACCATGAACGAAGTGGTCCAATGCCGGTGAGTTCTTAAGCCCGAGTAGGTGCGGAGGCTGCTCCACCCGTTGCATGTGTTGCAGCTAACCGAGGTGGGGTTTGGATCCAATCTTCTCTCACATACGCCCTGTGTTAGGGCGTTTCGGTCCAGGGTTTGACTCTATACCAGCCCTGGGCAGAAGAATACGGAGCAGATTTAGCCCCATGAACGAACAACTTTTGAGAGATTTCGCCAACCTAAACGGGGTGAGATCACCGAAACAACAGCCCTTGGTCGAGTAAAACCCAAGTCATTCCGAATCGTAGAAAGGACTGTCGTGGTTACCGGTTCGTCATACCTTTCAGTTCCTACCGTTTAGTAGGAAATACAGGTCAAGAGCCAGATCTTCGACTTGTGGTGACGTCGATGAGGTTAGTATTTTCAATCAGCCTTCTTAAAATCACTGTATGTGCGTAGTTAGATAAATATTTCGATTGGTAGTTCTAGAGTCCGAATGATTCTCAGATGGACTGAGCATGAGCTGCACTCTCCATCAT
>NW_016216530.1:0-1650 GCF_001687245.7 Rhagoletis zephyria | reverse complement strand
CGTGCGCCAGCTCGGTGGCGTGGGCGCCGGTGAGGCTGTGGCCGACTCCGCCACCACCTCCTCCTCCTCCTCCTCCTCCTCCGTGGCCACTGGTACCAGAAGTTCCGGCGTGGCCACTGGTACCTGAAGCTCCTCCGTGTCCGCTGGCTCCGGCAGTTCCGCTATGGCCGCTGGCGCCAGCAGGAGGAGGGGCGGCACTCTTTGAATGACCCCCTCCTCCTCCGGCGCCGCTCTGAGCGCCGGCGGCGCCCGCCGATGGAAGGTGCGATTTGGTGCGCGACGACTTGGACTTTTCTCCCTTGGCAGCTTGAGACATCTTTGAGGCCTTTTACTGATGAAGAGGAAGATGAGGGCTTGTTTGTTTGTAGGCAAAAACGCTTGCTTTGGTTTGGTTTTGGTTACTTTCTAGAGCAAAGTTTGGTCTGGTGATGAGCTGTACAAGTGAAGTGGAAAAAACCTGAATTGGTGCTTTACCAAAGAGGACTGTTTTTGTGTGATTCAGCACACTTTGCTGTCAGTTTTCTAAATTCGAATTTGAATTGTGTTTTTTTTGTTCAAAATGTACAGCTGTGCTAGTCGTATAACTACGTGCAAAAACAGGTTTTTGAAAACAGTTTCAAGCTTAGTGATTGCNACGACTTGGACTTTTCTCCCTTGGCAGCTTGAGACATCTTTGAGGCCTTTTACTGATGAAGAGGAAGATGAGGGCTTGTTTGTTTGTAGGCAAAAACGCTTGCTTTGGTTTGGTTTTGGTTACTTTCTAGAGCAAAGTTTGGTCTGGTGATGAGCTGTACAAGTGAAGTGGAAAAAACCTGAATTGGTGCTTTACCAAAGAGGACTGTTTTTGTGTGATTCAGCACACTTTGCTGTCAGTTTTCTAAATTCGAATTTGAATTGTGTTTTTTTTGTTCAAAATGTACAGCTGTGCTAGTCGTATAACTACGTGCAAAAACAGGTTTTTGAAAACAGTTTCAAGCTTAGTGATTGCTTTTTTCCAGACAACTTTTCCAAACTAGACAAGAGCAGACCAGTCAACCAATGCAACCAGTGAAGAAGGTGCAGCTGGCATCGAATGACGTCAAGCTGCTGGCGATGAAGGGTTTCACCATTGGCGATGCACTCAACAGGTAAAGCTTTACTTTTTCTACCAAATCTAAATCTTAAATTCTCGTTTCCAGCGGTTCTTTTGCCTGTGTCTGCAAGGCCACCTACAAAGGCAAGCCAGCGGCTGTGAAGGTGATCGACCTGGAGAAAACCTCCGATGATTACCGCCTCAAGTTTCTGCCCCGTGAGCTGTATACCATCAAGAAACTGAAGCACCGCTTTCTCATTCAAGTCATCGATATATACGTCATAGGCAATCGGGTGCTAGGTTTGTGCACTAGTCTTTTTTGAAGTTTTTTTTGAAAATCAGCATTTCATTTTTTATCAACAGTGTTCATGGAGCTGGCTGACGGCGGCGACTTTCTCGATCTGCTTGACGTCACAAAGGCGTTGCCTGAGGTGAAAAATTGGTTCTTTTGGAGTCCATCTTTTGTTATCAACTTTATCATCTTACTTTGCAGAGCAAAGCTCGCTACTACTACACTCAGTTTGGCTCAGCGCTGCAGTACATGCACTCCATCGTAAGTGCTCAAAGTTTAGGAATTG
>NW_016216528.1:0-1650 GCF_001687245.7 Rhagoletis zephyria | reverse complement strand
GGTCCAGCGAGCAGGCAAGTGCTGTGTGAAGGTGGTTTGTCAAGTCATACATATATATACTAGACTATGTAGAAGTAGGGACTCGAAATTGGCGCAATGCTTATAATTCCAGCTTTTAAAGATGCAGAACGGAAGTGCCTTGTCGTTTTGACGTAATTTGCATGCTGTACACACAGGCACACCGGCTTGGCCGTAAGCAGACAGACCCATTTTAAGGTGGTTGAGAGATATGAAGAGAAATGAATTTCAAGGTAACTATAAAGAACAAAAAACAATGCGAAAATTTGCTGCTCCCATTCGTTGCGATCATTCGATAGCGAGATCGCTAATATTTATATTTTTTTGCCGAAAGAAATACAATTTATCGGTTGGCGGAATACATTTTGTTGAATAAATAACATAGTTTGAGTTTGGTAGAAAGAAAAAATCAACCAGCAAAGGTACTAAATTTTACATCAATAAACCTTAAGTTTAGTTTAACTAATGCGTAAATATTGAGACCTAGCTGCGAAAAAACGCAAGTGATACTTTTTCAAATCTTTTTTTTTTTTTGATATGGAACTGCTCCCAGTGCATGTAGATAAAATTCAGCATCATCAACGTGAGTTTGCAGCTTTAACATTTCCTCCATTATTTGGAAAGGTTTAAACAAAAAACGACTTTAACACCCTTATTATCCTTTAAAAAAGCCGTTTATGAATACTAAAAGTCAAGAGAAAACTGTTCCCATGTACCGCAAACAAGTCCGCTAAATTTTTTGCTTTAACAGGACATTTAACGATTACTAGATTTATTTAAAACATTTTTGAAATATTGTGCTTAACTGTTCCCATGCCCAGAAACTGTTCCCACTTTATTTTACACTTTAGTAAATAACTAAATGGTTTAGTGATACTTCCAGAATGATTTCCTTTGTATTTTGTACTTTGAAAACGGAATGCGTGCTATCTTTAATGGATTTCTTCACTGTGATATTATCAAGTAGGTAATTATTATTACAGAACTGTGAATTAGTGTATTTTCAAGAGCTCTCTACCCATCCACTTTGTATCGCAATAGTAATCTCTGACGAGAGCTCACTTTCGATAGAACTGTTACTTACTGTACAGCAACATTTTATTGCTTTCTTTCTTTTTCCTGTCTTCCTTCCCAGCGTCGCTAAACTCACGTCCATGAGTAGTGACTCAATCAATGCAAAAATAAAATAATTCACTTGAACACCTCGAAATATTTTTGAACGGCAACAATGCTCAGTGGTTCAAAACTGGAATTTACTGTTCATGATTCACTGGAGCCTAAATGTTTCAATAATTTGATAAGCCATAAAATTTACAAGAGACAAGTTGAGCCCGATTTCGGAATTTTTTAGACGCAAACCGCAGAAAAAGTAGCAATTTTGAAGAAAATATATTCTCCTGTTCCATTTAATAAATGTTACATAATAAAAACTAGTTGAAAATAATTGCAGGGTGTCCCTAAAACGAGAAAAGTGACACACGAAAATTTTAAAATGTAAAAAAAATATCACCAAAATCGAATATTTCCTTTTTTTTAATTTTTAGAAACATTTTAGGTATTCAGTTTAATTTAAATTAATCAAATTGATTTAAAAACAAGTAAGAAAGTCTAAGTTCGGGCGGAGCCGAACAT
>NW_016216527.1:0-1650 GCF_001687245.7 Rhagoletis zephyria | reverse complement strand
ACTATCGTAGTATCAATGGTTTCTGACTATCGAAAACATCGATGGTTTTTTAATCACTATCGATAGTTTTCACTCACAATGTATGCAGTTCAGTGACATCNCTATCGAAAACATCGATGGTTTTGTAATCACTATCGATAGTTTTCACTCACAATGTATGCAGTTCAGTGACATCTATATATTAATACCCATAATAACATAAATTTTGTACGCCATCGTTTAGAGATGCTACCGAACCGATTTCAAAACCAAGAACACCATTGGAAAGGCATTTTGAGTAGATGAGCAGAGTTTTTATGGTTTCAAAATTGGTTGAAAATTACGGCCAAAACCGTCGGTTAAAGGTTTCCGTATTTGTGTATAGATTTTGCTGCAACATGTTCAATTTGACATGTTGCGCATGTTGTTGCACTTCGCATTTGAAATTAAGGNGTATAGATTTTGCTGCAACATGTTCAATTTGACATGTTTCGCATGTTGTTGCACTTCGCATTTGAAATTAAGCTTTGAAATAAAGCTAAATATAAATATGACGAAGTAACTGATAATGACGAAGACAAGAAAGAGAAGGCAAAAGTGAATACAAAGACGAAAATGGAGACAGTGAGAAATACACAAGAGTTGGGGTAACTGAAAGGGTAAACAAATGTATTGTATTTTTGAAGTGAAACTTCTTTCGTTGGTTGGGAGTAAATGTGCAATTATGCACACGGAAATAGTTGCAACGGAAACAAGTGCTTCTAATACATGTGGTATTAATTTAGCAAAAACGTGCTAATAAGGGGTTGAAGAATAAGACTGAGATTAAGCCCAATAGAGGAAGGAAAGTAAACTTTAGTACGTACATAGACGAAGGAAAGGTTAAAGGTAAAGGTAAAAAAAAAGAAAAACAAAACAAATATGCGTAAAGATAAAGGATAAAACGACGATCACGGTTATTTTAAACACTACAAGGTAAAGGTGAAGGGGAATATGCAAAAATAAAGGTAAATATGAGGATGAAGATTGATATTGTTATTGATATAATAATCGATATTGCTATCGATATAATAATCGATATTGCTATCGATATAATAATCGATGTTAATATAAATTTAATAATGGATACTTCTATCAATACAACCGATATTGTTATCGATAATATAATCGATATTGTTATCGATAATGTTATAAATATTGTTATCGGTGTAATAATAGATATTGTTGTCGATATATTTAATAATAAATAAATCGATTTTGGAATCGTTATATTTTGCGGTATATTTATTGACATTTTTATTGGTATATTTATCGACAAAGTTATCGACAGCGTTATCGATTTAATATTCGCTGATCACATTATATGATATCACATCACATCATATGATATGATATGGCATCACATGACATGACATCACATAATATGATATCACATGGCATGACATCACATGATATGACATCATATTATATGACATCATATGGTTTGACTAATGTGACCAACTATTTCATAGCTCAAAAAGTACAGGCTAGGTTGGATTAAGTTAACGCCGCAAGTTGATTATGAAATTTCGAATCCAGCTAATTTCAGTGTTTGTTCAGAAATGCTTCCATCTTAGTCTCGGGAAGGTTGGACAGTCTAAAAGAAAGTGTGGAGATTCACTTCATCTTCCT
>NW_016216526.1:0-1398 GCF_001687245.7 Rhagoletis zephyria | reverse complement strand
TGGATATCGTTCATGAATATTGAATGCAAATATCCGCCATACTGCTTCGTTACTGCTGTTGTAGCGCCCTGTTTGATATTGCGTGATCTCATCACCTCGATTTGANCTTCGGTGAAATAAACCCGCTGACCATTTTCCAAATGAACAGCGAGATGTAGAACCGATGGATATCGTTCGTGAATATTGAATGCAAATATCCGCCATACTGCTTCGTTACTGCTGTTGTAGCGCCCTGTTTGATATTGCGTGATCTCATCACCTCGATTTGATAATCCGAATACTGCCATGTCACTGCCCTTGTTAACATATTTACAAATATATTTTATGGACTTTACCGAATTACAATACTCAACATTGATGTGAGCATTAAACATTTTTGAAAGTAGTGGCGAGTATGGCACGATCCATCTATTGTCTATGTCGATATCTACACTTCGCATCTTAATAGTAGTTGTGTATCCACCATTAGTGGGATTTCTTCGCCTATACAGAGGATATCCATCACCTCCAGTTTGAGTTTCAGTAATCAACTCACGTGGATATCGCTTTGTGCATTTGCCGTTTTGCATACATGGTGAATTAGGATTAAAAGTACCGCATGGCCCATGAATCTTATTTTTCTTGATTAATTCAAAAAGAATGGGGTCTTCGGCTTGATTTGGAAGCTCGGCTGATATAACGCTATCAGTTTGTGTAGGTATCNCATATTTTTCTTGATTATTTCAAAAAGAATGGGATCTTCGGCTTGATTTGGAAGCTCGGCTGATATAACGCTATCAATTTGTGTAGGTATAATTTTTTGCTTCAACCAAATCAAAATGTGAGCGTGTGGTAAGCCTCTCTTTTGCCATTCAATTGAGTACATCCAGCATCTGGTTTCTCCAAAAACAAAATTCTTCGTGATGACATTCATAAGACTTATTAGCTTTTGCTTGAATATTCGAGCGAGAAGATCATGTCTATACGACGAGCTCTGGCCCGCAAAAAGCAATTCGGTTATTTCACTCCACGATGGATTGCAAGTGAAGGTGATGAATAGGTCTGGTCGTCCATACCTTCGNCATCACGTAAATGAACGTATTCTTCAACGCGCAGCTTCTTTTGATTTAAGCGAATGAAAAGAAGACGTTCACTTTCGACTTTCGCGTACATGCCCACAATAAACTGTTGGAATAATTCACGACATTTTAAGATATGATTGGATTCATTTCCACGAATCATAATGCGGTTTGCATAATAATCCATGCAGGACACTTTCTTTGTCGTCGCTTCACTTGTGCTGGGGTCGACTTGCCTGATGTTGAAATGATATCCTTCTTCTCCATGGGGAAACAGCACTGGATATTGTTGTGCATCATACGATCGATGTGTTTCCGATACTCTCTGCACATTAGCATT
>NW_016216525.1:0-1650 GCF_001687245.7 Rhagoletis zephyria | reverse complement strand
TTTGTAAAAAAAAATTTCACAGTTCAACAATTTTTATTGAGCTTGAGGCAGTTTTAGTGAAAAACTTTTGTGGAAAAAATTGTTTTTCACAGTTCAACAATTTATATGTTATAAAAAGCAGCATGAAAATTTCAAGATTTTTACTAGCAGTTGGAAGTATTTTATTAAACGTTTAGCCAAAAAAGCATACAAGTTTTTGCTTTTACGACTTTTTTAATTTAAAAATTCTGTATTTTTTTTTATTCATACAAAATTTTTGTATGTATTTTTCCATATAGCCCCAAATATCAGCTTTACAACGAGAACAGAACCATTTTTTAGATATAATAGTTTTTGAGATATTAAAAAATTAAAGTTGGCAAAATCCCGATAACCGTGAAATTTAGAATTTTGCATAAACATTTTTAATTCTGTTGCGTTACAGAGCTTCATTATACGATAATAAGCAAAATTCTTGCCAAGATTTATCCAAATCAAATATTCTCGTTTCTAACCATTGGTCGATTTGACATGGTTTGATTCATTCATATTATGTAACAAGTAATTTTTAAGCAAAAAACAAAACCGACTTCAAATTTGATATAAAAATTTAGGAGGACCGATAATTTTTTCATGATCCAATCATCAACCCGACCTCTGAGACACTACCTTTCCGATGCAAAAAGAATTTTCGAAATCCAAAGTTATGCGATAACATACATAAAAAAAAATATTCTGACGAATTGATAACCTCCTCCTTTTTTTGAAGTCAGTTAGAAGTGCTGCTTATCTGTATTCACACAATAATATCTGTATTTGGAAATCTTTTTTATTTTAAATTTAAATTTTATTTTTTTGCAAATATTCAATAAATCTGTCTCTTTTGGAAAAATCTGCACTTTTTTCGGTCAACTTTGATTTTTTTCGGCCTGCGTTTCACGTTTTGCTGAAATGATTCTCAAAACCCAGACGCAACTCATATTTCGCCAACCATTACTGTGATAGCAAACCTCGTAAATATTTCAATATTTTACTTAATATTTTTTTCCCAGAAAAAAAGAAGAAATTAAATAACCCTGCAAACCTGACTTTGCATTTAATTTACCACTCTGTTGGTACTTTAAAATTTATTCCGCAGTGTCGCCATTTACATTTCAGTTGCGACTAATACAAATAAAAAACCGGCGGTAAATAAATTCAAAGAAGCAAGAAACGCAGCAGTAAGCCACTAGGAATTAGAGATGACAAAAATGAAAATATTTTAAAGCGCGCAACTGAAGGGGCGCCTACTAAAAACACTAAAAACAAATACAAGGTAGTGGGCTCTTTTAGCGCCAGAGGGTTGAGAAAGCACGCCACCTCTTTGAGGGGCTTAGAATTTTCTGTAGTTTCGCCGCTTTACAGTGACAGAGTAAAGCATCCACAAAATACAGTACAAAACAAACTCAAATAGAAATATATGGAAATGGTTGCCTTTATCAAGATTTTACATTGTGCCGCTTGGACACAATCTAAATCTTCATCTCTGCCAGCATACGAATAGCTGGCAGAGTACAGGCAAATTCGAATTCATGCAGTACCTACGAAAACTCGTAACGCTGGCTGTTGTCTGCGACTAAGTTCACCGGTCACGCAGCAGCGGAACTTTGTGCGGTGATCGTGGTCCTTTGA
>NW_016216524.1:1523-1650 GCF_001687245.7 Rhagoletis zephyria | reverse complement strand
ACATGTAACCATAAGTGGGCGTGGCTACGCCCATTTTGCAAAAATGTATGCTATTCTTATTTTTCGTCTAAAAATTATTGTAAATATCAATTTTGAGTGAATTATCTTCAGTAGTTACTAAAATATC
>NW_016216524.1:0-1498 GCF_001687245.7 Rhagoletis zephyria | reverse complement strand
GACGGACAGACGGACAGACGGACGGACAGACAGACATGGCTTAATCGATTTCTTTTTTCATCCTGATCATTTATGTATACATTTGTCTATATCTATCTCGATTCGTTTTGGCTGTTACAAACAACCGTTATGTGAACAAAATTAATATACCCTTGTGCACAAGTGCGCTCGGGTCTATAAAAATTACGGGAATTGGCGCCATACCGACTAATCACTTTAGTTGCCTTTGGCGATTAACCCATTAAAGAAAGTGTTTATTTTTCAACTATAATCAATTGTTTAAATGTCGTGGAATATTCAGGTGAAGGTATTTACCATTTATTGGTACTTTCCAATTTTCTTACCAAAAAATTTACTATGATATGTAGATGCTAAAGATTATTAGTAAAAAAAAGTGTGAGTACCAGTCCGTCAGGTCTTGAATTTAGACGATTGTTTTAAAGAATTTTATGTAGTTTTCGAGTATATAATTTGATCTTTGCGCGACTTTGCAAATATATATATAATTTTTGATTTTCTTAATTTTTGATTTTCAATGTCTTTTTGCATAATTTCGCGAAAAGAATTTTTCGAACAGTGAAAAAATCTCACCAAACATTGGGAAAAAAGCGACTATTTACACCTAAGTCATGTTATAGTGTAACCTTTGTTTTCTGAGAGTGGAAAGCAGGAAACAAAAATTAACCAAAATTCCATCACATTTAATGACTGGGCCAACATTTTTTGTGAGTTTTGGACGTTATAGTGATCCAATCTTCCCCATATTTTATACTTAACTATTTAAACTAAATTTCATCGAAATCGGATGAAATTTAATGTTTCCGCCTATAAGAGTAGAGGGCGTGGCAATTATTCCATCTTTACAAAATTTCATAATTCTCTATTTCTAAGTAAAACTAGAGCACATGTCAAGTTTCAGTGAAATCGGTGCAGGTTTACTATTATTTCCCCCTGCCTCCATATAGTCGAAACACTGTGCGACGTTGGTCTGAGATTTTTGATGCTATTTTTGAACTTTTTTCAAAGACTGGTTTAAGAAAAACTTGAATAACTCAGCCAAAACCTTACCAATTTGGACTTATGAGGTATCATTGATAAAGTTTCTTCTAACTTTTTTATTTTCTTTGCGAATAAGCTCATTCAAAGTACACTGAGGGAAATAATGCATAGTAAAAATGAATACTTTATATTTGAATATCGTTTAAAAATGTTCTTATTTAAAAATAATATTTTCATACAAAATTTATTAAGCACGTATTTGACTGTTCACATCTAAGTATGTATACGTAAGTGTACTTACCCTGCAGGGAAACCGCGGACTAGTGAATCAAATTTCTAGTTCCGTACTAGGTCTTTATCGCCAAAAAGGAACTAGTCCGATAGGAATTAGATCCCCACCAGTACAAAATCGGCGAAAAGTGGTACTTTTAANAAGTATGTATATGTAAGTGTACTTACCCTGCAGGGAAACCGCGGACTAGTGAATCAAATTTCTAGT
>NW_016216523.1:0-1650 GCF_001687245.7 Rhagoletis zephyria | reverse complement strand
ACGATTAGAAATAAATGTGTAAATGTTTTACGATCAATAAAAAATTAACCTCGAGAGGCAGTGTAATGTACATACATATATATTTTATGTACATACATATATTTTCATAGTTGTTATTGTTTAAATATCTAATTTTGTATTGTCCTTTGAACTAAGGAAATTATTCGCAGAACTGTATTTCGACTTAACTTTGCCAAAAAATGTACGTGATGCAATATGCAGCATAACTTTTAAATTGCTGTTACGTATGTATTTACAAGTTTCCTTCAACATTTAATGCAATACTCAAAATAAACAAAGACAAAGTTTACCTCAATCTAATTTACATAATGGTTCTAAAATGAAGCCAGTTAAACACGAGAACAGACCACAATGTTTCTGAGCGCTAACAAACAATTGCATATTCTGTCTCAATTCCCTCTTTATTGCAAGAATTTATTACACAACGGGGAATTCCTCCACATGACATCAAACGAATGTACAAACCTACGTGTTAAGGCATTTCAACTTTAAATCCACATTTGCCCCGTACTTTATTTCAACAAGCTTTAGAACGGGGTTCTATTTTGCCCTATTATTCTTTCATCCTGCGAGCGAGCAATGAAAAGTAGAAATAAATAAAGTGCTTTAAACAAAACCCCCCGAGGATTACCTCCAACCCACTTAGCCAGCTGTGCGTATACGTAAGTCTGTAATAATGCAAATGTGTATATATATATGTGTGTGTGTTTATGTATCCCGAAAATTCTCCGGTGTTTGTGTGTATCACGAAACAATTGTATGCGAAGGAATGACTGACAACGGACTGTCAATTGACAGCAATAAGCAGATTATTTTAAATGTCTAACACCATGTTCAACGCCACAGTAATAAAACGGACGGAAAATACGAACGAAGAGCTGACGGAAAGAACCAGTGAAGAGATTTGCATAGGCTTAACTTGGGCCCAGACCCGCCCCAACATTTATCTCATTCACGTTGTTTAGTGGCCAATTCAGTTACTGGCTTAGTTCTTGCAACACAGGACCGAAGTAATTTGCATTGAGGAGAAAAACTGCCAAACTAAAAGGACACAAATCTGAGGCACACAAACATTTTGTATAAACGTTAAATGCTAAAATTCCTTTACTACTTTTTTCGACTTTCGACTTTACTTTCTTGAGTGCTTAAAAGAAGATTCTAACTCGCAATTCTAAATAAAATTTGATGCGCCGAAAGGTGTCCGCCTAGTGTCGGTANACGCAAACCTTTGAACTTTTTCTAAACTATCTGACGTTATAGTACACTAACAAAATATTAACTTTTGTTACACTGAAAAGCTAAACACAAGTTTTAATGTTGGTGAAGTAGCACATGTTGTGTTTCAATTTGCGCAAATTAATGAATAAGGACTTACACGTACTCATTTGTATTGTGCCGTTTGGGACCATGCTTATGCCAAAGAGTTTCCTTGCTTTTATTGAAGCTATGCTGCATTTGCGCCAGCGAAGAAGGAAGTATTAATGCCGTTTCTGAAATTAAATGGAAATGTTATGTCATTAACGTTGATTTTTTTTTTTAATTAAAATCGCGATTTACTTCGATTTATGAATTCGTTGTTGTAAGCCTGTTTACATAACAATTGATTAATCGGTTCTTTAGTAAGCATTT
>NW_016216520.1:0-1650 GCF_001687245.7 Rhagoletis zephyria | reverse complement strand
TTGCGTATACGCTCATGACGCATAAAAGTTATTTACACACATATGGAAAAGAATATCCTTTTGTTGATTATTTTTATTGGGTAAATGTTTTGTTCAGTTGCCGATTGATTAATTTGTTTAAGAGCTGGTGTTGTGGTGCCAAGACGTTTATGGGAAGTTTTGTCTATAATTGAAATTAGAAATAGTAAAAGTTATATTATATATTTTTTTTTTATAATAATTAATTCGTATTAGAATTGAATTTCACATGCAAAATTGCGTGCACTAATTTTCCCATTCATTCATTTATTCATTCAGTCGACTGTTTGGCCACATACTACGTATTCCCACTGAACATTTTTTTTTATAATATTTGCTCGCATTTTTATTGCTAACTCATAATTCGTAAACTTCATCGCCTCGCTAAAGTGTCGACATTTTTATTATGTTTGTCTTCGAGATTGAAATACGCAAGGCACGCTGCAAGTTTTTGCTTGCATTTGACTTGTGTTGCTTCTTTTTGGGCAGGGGGTACATATGTATATAGGCATGGCATACTAGGGTGACTGCCGGTTTTCATAGACTTAATTTTTTTCTTGAAATGCCCTTTTTTGTACAGCATAGATGACCACATAGTTCAGCTGGTTCCAAACTTTTAGCAAACAGGGCTATATTCCGCGAAGTATTTTACGAAGTTTTCGCCATAAAAGCTTCTAGCTCAATTAACGTGCAAGTAGATTGCACGCCTAGCCCCAAAAAAGAAGAAGAAGAAGATTGCACGCCGCAGGGACCTGAAGATGGCACAACGCCGAAACCGATTCGACTCCAAACCAAACTTTAAAAGGTATGACGGAAATTCGTTCCAAAATAAATTCTTCTACAAGCCCAATCGGAAAAATCAAGCAACACCAACTCAAAAGAGCTTTCACTGAAGGGCACCCTGCACATAGCAACATCTACTGCTCCCGACTGATTCTCAAAGGCAGAGCATACGGATATTTTTGGGAATTTCTCAGTTTCCTTTAATCTCAAGCGGAACATGGAGCGTCTGCGCGCCGTTTTGTTCTGTTTCTGGCAATCGCTTTGAGCTCCATCCAGCTCAACTCGAGTTGCTTCAACTCTCGATCGACTGCCCTTCTTTTTGTCCACGTTTCGTGAGGTCAGGGGGATTCCATTTTAGGGCCTTCTTTGCGCAAAGTGTGGCCTATCCATTTCCATTCCTGTCTCCGAATCCATTTCTGTCTCAGTGAGCATGAGAGAAAGAGAGTTCACACTCAATGATGCGGACATTGTACCAATGGAAATTGTACCTGAGTTCTGTGTATAAGGTATTTTTGCAGGTATAGATAATTAGGGAAGATATGACAGGCAAATGAAATGTCCCTCTTTTGGATCTGCAGGATGGAGGAAGCAGGAGACAAATAGTGTCAAACAATGTAGTTATCACAGGTCAGCATTAGCAAGAATGCGATTATAAATTCTTAACAAATAATTCTTCAAAGGCCTTTTTGATTTAAGGCGACAACCCTAGTATGTTGCAACGTACTGTAGTATTCAAGTGTTCAGGCATTTATGTTCACCGTTACTTGACGGCAGCAAGTTTATTAACCAAGATTAAAGCGAACAGCCAGCCACTGCTACTACAGCAGCTCTAGAAAATTGCTAGACTCG
>NW_016216519.1:0-1650 GCF_001687245.7 Rhagoletis zephyria | reverse complement strand
GTAAGAACCTCGGAGCAGACATCAATTCTGTCTCAAGAAATAGTAGGTACATATTTCCTAGCTACGCCTGGTATATCGTCTGATAAATTGTCCTTATTTAACAAAGCCCCAAATCCTACCGCTGCACATCCCATAGTAAATGTGAAACTTTTTTTTACATTATACATAAAGAAAATCAAAATGTAGTTCTTGGCTAAATAAACATATATAAAATAATATTAAAATTGACTTACATATGTATTTACATACATGTACGCTGCTTCTGCATTGACTGATTATTAAGCGCCATATACCTAAGTACGTGTTTATTTACATACATAAATATACATACATAGTACGTGCATATGTATGTATGTATGTATGCGCGAAGAGGATTCACCAACGAACGACGAGGAAAAAACGATTGTACGATTCAACGACGCTTTAGCTTCTCCTTAAAACACGATTTTCTCTGCAACGCCATTGCGCAATAATTACATTTTTGTGTATTTTTTTTTTTTTAAATTTGGCACTAATTTGCTTTAAATATTTTGCATTATATGCAGTTTTCACTTTTTGTTTAAACTTTTTTCTTTACCTTTTTCTTAATACATACATACATATGTATGAACACAGCTTGTGCTGCAGGGCATGAATCAACATGCACCAAACTTTTGCATTACATATACATATTTAATTTATTTCTTAAACACTCACATTTTCACTCATTTCATCACAACACTGCACTTAATTATGTTACACGACGCGCTTTTTTGTATATTATTTATGTACACTCATTAACACTACTTTCACTGAACTACTAGCGATCTGCCCGACTTACCGACCGTGAACCGAGAACCGAGCACATCAAACTCCAAATTATGACTGAGTGGAAGTGAGGGATATGTGCGTAGATCAAGGGAGTGATGATAAGTGGATGGTCATCTTCTTCTTCTGTTTGATTTGTTTCAAATCTATATACTTATATATAAATGTTGTGTTCGTCGTCAAAACTCGAGAACGGCTGAACCGATTTGAATAATTTTTTTTTTGTATTTTTCGGTATAATACCAAGATCAATTATATCACAAAAATTTGGAGGGTTGCCACCTATTTGCAACATTTTAAACCAAATTGTATTGATAAAATAAATGAATTATTACAATATGGGTATCAAATTAAAGAGGTTTAAGAAAGATAACTTCTGGAAATATTTTGCGGAGGGCTGCCACCTATTTGAAAATTTTAACTCAGTTAAATTGATGAAACGAATGACATATTGAAAGCTGCCAGTCAATGAGAGATTAGGACGAATTTTATTGCCAAAGCGTGGCAGGGTACGGCTAGTGTAGAATAAAAACATGGGTACCAAATGCAAGAGGAAATTTCTGTAGAAGTAAAAAAAAAAAAAAAAATTTTTTTGGATTCACATGGACGAATAGGAAATTTTTTAAGCAGATAAAGTTAGAAGGACGAAATTCGAGGATATTATCGAGTCCTTAACATATAATTTATTCAAAAGCAAATATTGCGAAATTTCAAGGATACAATTTTAAAAGGACCTTTTCAATACTTACCAGTCCTTCTGCAACAAAAAATTGAATCTGTTTAAATTCTCTTTTATTTGATACCCATACTTCTTCTCTAAGCACATTTCTCTGAATTTTTTAA
>NW_016216518.1:0-1650 GCF_001687245.7 Rhagoletis zephyria | reverse complement strand
GCAGAAGCATGGACAATGACAACATCCGATCTTGGAGTGTTTGAGAGAAAGATTTTGTNGTACGAAAACCACGCTCTATAAGTCACTCATCATGCCCGTGCTGGTACATATATGGTGCAGAAGCATGGACAATGACAACATCCGATCTTGGAGTGTTTGAGAGAAAGATTTTGTGGGAGATTTACGGGCCTTTACGCGTTGGCGACGGCGAGTACCGCAGACGATGGAACGATGAGCTGTATGAGCTTTACAACGATAAGGACATAGTGCAGCGAATTAAAATACAGCGGCTCCGCTGGCTTGGTCATGTCGTTCGAATGGACACCGACGCTCCAGCTCTGAAAGTATTCAANAACTCGGAACCCGCTGGTGGTAGCAGAGGAAGAGGGAGGCCCCCACTGCGATGAAAAGATCAGGTGGAGATGGACTTGCCTTCACTTGGCTTTTCCAATTGGCGTCAGTTGGCACAGACGAGAAACGACTGGCGTGCTTTGCTGAACTCGGCCAAAATCGCTTAGGCGGTTACAGCGCCAAAAAAGAAGAAGAAGAGTCGTTCTGGTAATACATTATATGCTCTAAGACTTTAGATAAGAAAGGTGATATTGCAATGGGTCTGTATTCTCCATTGGGCGTTTGGGTAGGAAGAATTTTTGCCCTCTCCCATCACTCTGGAAAAATGGCCGATTTCAAAATAGTATTAAAAGAGAATGTGAGGTAAGGTAGAATTTTCGGTAGTATGCACTTGATAAACTTGGGATGAACTCCATCACAACCAACGGCATTGGACTTTATGGATAGTATTGACTGGACAACGTCACACTCGTTTATACAACTAAAACTAAAATGTGACAAGGACATATCCTGACGGGCACTGTAACAATCATAACGTATATTTTCGGAGTTATCAAATAAGTCAATCAACTTTTTATTTAAGTTTTTAACGTTAATATCAGGAGGTACTGGTGTCTTTGTTTTGCCAATGCCTATTTCGCGAATACGCTTCCAAGTTTGTTTTGAGCCAATCGTTTCGGTAAATTTTTGGTCATAATACCTGTTTTTTTGATTCCTGATTTCTCTGATAACCTCTTTTCGCAGAATTCTGTAATCATTGTATGAAGCATTTAAATTTTTGGTAAACTTTATTACATTTTGCAATCAACATTTTGATTTGGTTGTTGAACCAAGNGCCAATGCCTATTTCGCGAATACGCTTCCAAGTTTGTTTTGAGCCAATCGTTTCGGTAAATTTTTGGTCATAATACCTGTTTTTTTGATTCCTGATTTCTCTGATAACCTCTTTTCGCAGAATTCTGTAATCATTGTATGAAGCATTTAAATTTTTGGTAAACTTTATTACATTTTGCAATCAACATTTTGATTTGGTTGTTGAACCAAGGACGACTTTTGTGCATATTACTCTTTGTTACAAGTGGCACATATTTATCAAAAAGGTTATCAATATTGTTTTGAATGAATTAATATTTAAACACATTTATTAATTAGTTGCTTTATAAACAATTATTATTTGCAAAAATTTTGTTTGTCGCTTAACCAGTGAGCATATGCTAAATACATCTAAGATCACATTATAATTCATATAAATAGTGGACCTTATCATTAAATATGATTCAACATCAAATAAAAAAAAAA
>NW_016216517.1:0-1650 GCF_001687245.7 Rhagoletis zephyria | reverse complement strand
ATAGCAAATCTATTGCCCGCTTCTCAGATTTATGGGCTGTACAAAATTTTGCTCTAAGTATATTTTGTTTGGCGGGACCCTTTGCGAGCCCAATTCTACTATAGCGGCTTGGCTTTGAAATACCGCCAACAATAACAACAACGCTTGCAAGAGAAGTAGTGTGAGACTACCTTGTATGTACTGTATGTGCTCGCAATAGCAAATAACGTTGCTTTGCAAGGTGACCTGATATGAAAGAACCGCTAACAACAACGCTCCTGTAGCGAAATAGTTAGCAACTACAAAGCTCCTATAGCAATGTGTTTGAAACGGGATTGCGCGGGATTGAGACTCCGGCAGCCTTACTATGTCGAAAGATGTATGCTTTCGGTGTACCAGGTACCGATGGATACACAAGCTTCCTTATGCACAGTGCGGCCTGCGCTTTTGGATAAGCAGCCCNATACCTTTAAAATGATACAAGCCTAAAACGGAATAGTTGTGGCCTAGTTATACAAGTTTTTATTACACGAATCTTTTAAAAAAGTTAAAAAAACAGGATCAAAAAGTGTATTATTTACACATTACGATTTCGTTGAATTTTTTTTTTTAATATTTTTATGCAAAT
The DNA here is from genome assembly GCF_001687245.7 of Rhagoletis zephyria. Classification (NCBI taxonomy): domain Eukaryota; kingdom Metazoa; phylum Arthropoda; class Insecta; order Diptera; family Tephritidae; genus Rhagoletis; species Rhagoletis zephyria. Next base: position 1,043 of record NW_016216517.1, on the reverse strand, counting down.
TTTTTTAAGCAAAAACCACAAGAATCAAATTTTTTAATGCAAGAATTTTTCACTTTTCGATTCAATTTCTTACAAAAGTTTTGAGTAAGCAGTTTTAAGTGCATTAAAATGTAGTATATTAAAACTTCAAGCCGCTAAAAATTGATGTTGATTTTTGAGAACTTTTTGGGCTACAAAAACTGCTTACTCAAAATATTTCTACGACATCGAATCGAAAAGTTAAAAATTTCGATAAACATTCCTTGCATTGTCACCGAGTTCTGTATGCTCTTGTTGCTTTTGCCGTTTAATGAACTATATATTTATAAAAACAAAACAAAAAAACAAAAATTGGTATGAAAAATATAAATATATAAATAAAAGTTTCAAAACGTAAGGGTATACTTATTTCTGACGCTCACTGTACTATCATTTTAAGGAAATATATCTTATGCATTTATCGATATATATATCAATATGTTTATCGAAGTTATCTATCGACACCTATCTTGGAAAAGTTTTGTCTATTACGCTTTCAGCCGACTTTTCTGTTCAAAAAGAGTCGAAGCTATTTGGCCTCGGCAAAAAAAAAACGTAAGTTCCACCCAAATTAAGAGAATAGATATGTAGGTAGTTTGAAGTAAGCAGCGTACTCGAGTGAAAATTCGCATGAAAAGTTAGGTAAGTAATTTTGACTCGGTAAAAAAATATGTAGGTACATACATATTTGAGTAGGTACGGGGTTTGTCACGTTTGAATTACTTTTTTTTTTTTTTTTTGTACTAAAATTTCATGGAAAACAACCTCACGAACCAAATTTCACTTATCTATAAAGCGAACATTCAAGAACTTTGCAAATTATTATACTTTATTATTTTTACTCAATTTTCTATGTATTCACTAAGAATTTTTTTGGCTATGAATTTCTAGGAAATTAAATGATCGCATGCCTGAAATATTTTATGGCCCCAGTATTAAGTGTACGCTAGTGTACATACTTATATTTATGTATACTTACCTACTTAATAATAAAAATATGTACATTTGTGTTTTAGTTTTACATG
>NW_016216516.1:0-1650 GCF_001687245.7 Rhagoletis zephyria | reverse complement strand
TGACCACCCTTAGAAAGACAGAGGAGATGGCTGCTGCCACGCGCCTCCATAATCAACAAACTTTTTCTCTTGATAAGTTATAATCTCTAAAATACTAAATTAGTATTTTTAAATATTATCATTTAAATAATATCAAAAATACCTAACAGTGTTGCCCTATTTTCTGATTGCGTAATTGAATCTCAAATGTATGCCTTAAAATGTACAAGCACAAATTCTACTTTCAGTGCAGCTAACTTAAAAAAAAACTTCAACTCAAATTTTGCCACCCCTAAATTTTGCTGCCTTAGGCACCTGCCTATGTTGCCTTTACGGTAAATCCGCCTCTGCCTAAAACGCTTAAAGTGGATACTTTGAACTTGAGCGAATTTATTGCGAATCGTCAACTTAGTTGTTTAATAGTTATTTTCTCAATAACGATCGGAACACCTAAAAGCTTACTCATGCCAGATTCAAAACAGCATGGAAAGATCTATTTAAGAGTAGCAATTTCATCACTGAGGTAAGAGCATTCGAAAATTGGTGCAGCCGTGTAATTAAGCTCTGTTTAGGGCCAAATCAATTAATATGTTTATCTCCAGGAGATTCTCAATAATAATACCCAATTATTATTATAGAAACTGCAAATCTTAAGTAAATAAAAAAAAAAATTGTTAAATAAACAATTGGGTATGTTTTTTGGAAGTCTTCTGAAGAGAACCAGAGTTTTCCAATCGAAATATATTGATTTTCAATTATTCTATACCATTTCTACGAAAAGTTGTTTTTCTCTTATAAAATACATCAACAACTTTGAGCACTTTCAGCGACCTNCAAGCAAATCGGTCATTTTAATTTACGTATTGAGAAAACTCAGGCAAAACGTTAGTTTTTAAGATTATATACAAAATAACAGTAAATTATCCAGATTCCGGAATATTTAACGACCTTAAGGCTCAAAGTTCTTGAAAAAATTAATATCGATCACACAGAATTAAGGAATATTTTCTTTGGGAAACGCTTTACTAAAAATGTGGAATCTAAATATGTATTTTATAGCCTTTGGAACAGTGCCTTAAATTTGTATTCCATTGCTCGGAGCAGTTTATCTGCAAACACGGTTTCTTGAAAATTAGTTTGTTCAGGGTTCTCAAAATCTTAATCCTAAAACGCTTAAAGTGGATACTTCGAATTTTAGCGAATTTATTACGAATCTCTGACTGACGGCAGTATTGTGGATTAAGGGAGCCAAGAGCTCGTTTTTACTATTGGGTGGTTCACAAGGTGTCGTACGTGTCGTATTGTCGTATGTTGTAAAGTTTTTAATGACTAAATAAAAGTTTAGAGGAATTGAAACCACCACCAAGTATTTTCTAACGGTGTGAAATTTCATAATAAATCTTGTATGTTAGCTTGCGAATTCCTTAAATATAGTTTTAGCCTCTTAAAGTTTATGACATACAACAGTACGTCGGTATATAACACCTTGTGAACTCCCTATATATCTTTAATTATTACTTTTATTTATTTTTAATGTAATTGTTGTTGTGGAAAAAGGGTAACTCTAAAAAGTTAAATTAACTTGACTTAATAGTATGAAATAAAAAAATGTAATTGATGAGAATTGGAAATATGTTCATACCCAGCAGTTTTCGCCCTTTTGTTTACTTA
>NW_016216515.1:0-1650 GCF_001687245.7 Rhagoletis zephyria | reverse complement strand
GCCGCCGCAAAGCCTGTCGGCGTAAACCTCTAATACATACATATATATGAAGAATAAGTAGACGAAGCGCGACAGGTACACGTAGCCAAGCAAAGGGAGCAACGTGAATACATATTAGGGATGTTTCGAATGTCATATTTTTCACATGCGCCAATGCGAATTTTCGGAATGCTAATGTGCGAATGCGAATTAGAACACTGAACGAGTGCTTAACAAGTGTTTTAATCTAGTATTCAAAGTTCAAAAGGGACATATCATATTTCAAAAAAAAAATTGGTTTTTTCTCCCATGATGCGATTTCTTTGAACAATTCCTCACTTGGAGCGCTGGCGGGTGGAGCGCTCAAATATTTCCGGCCCAGACCTGTCAATTTGTCGTATTTTAGTTTAGTTTTCGACCAATCGAGAGGGTTTTCACCGAGATGAGCTCGTTTTTCTTTAAGATAGGCCTTCAATTGAGCTTTAATTAAACTTTTTTTAATATTTCAAGATTCCTTTCGCTGGAGGAATCTAAAATTATTCCTAGGTTGCTTATACCGAATTTGGCTTCGTACCTATTTTGGCGGGACTGTACCGATTTTGAGAAAATTGTCCCGCTGAATATTTTTTAAAAGTCGGGACGTATAAATGTCCCGATTTTTCATATTTGTACCGATTTTCAGTGTTTTCTTTATTAATTTAAAANGTACCGATTTTGAGAAAATTGTCCCGCTGAATATTTTTTAAAAGTCGGGACGTATAAATGTCCCGATTTTTCATATTTGTACCGATTTTCAGTGTTTTCTTTATTAATTTAAAAACGGTCTCCCTGTATTCTGACCCAAAAAATTTTTTCTTACAAACGTGGCAGCACATTCGTTATCACAAAGAACATAGAATATAAGGGAGCCATACATATAGCCAGCATCCTTATATTCGATGACTTTTGGTTATGTTTTAGTCTGATTTCTGTTAGGTTTTGTTTTTTTTCATGACACGATTCTAACTTTTTGTTTATTGAAATACTAATCCCTCAAAAAATTCATGGATATGAAAAATCTTTAGATACAGTGGCAAAGATATAAATAGGAAAGAAACATTTTAACATTCTTTGGCTATTCCCGTTTCGATTAATTAATGTTTATTATTTTTTATGAAAGTGTAGCTCGTTATTTAATAAAGACCATGCAAGTCAAAATTTCAAACAAAAAATAACTAAGTTCGACAAAGTTTCATCTAAATTTTTAGCTTTTTGAACTAGATTTCTTAGAAACATGTCGGGTGTGCAGTTTTGTAGTCCATTCAATTCAAAGTTGATTTTTGGTAAATTTTTTTTGTGGAAAGTATAGCTCATTTTCTCCATACAAAAAAAAAAATGTCGAATATACTTTGTATGGAAGAAAACGCACGAACAAAAAAATTGCCAAAAATCAACGGTAAGTCCAAGGTACTTCAAACTTGCACTTTGAATTGCATGGGCATACTCAAAGCAATTTTAAAAAATCTTTAAAATTTTTATCAGCATTTGTTAAAATTCAAAGTTTTGAAATTTTGATTTACATAGTTTGTATAGATAGTAAGCTATAATTTTATAAAAAATAAAAAAAACATTTTTTAAACAAACAGTCAACGACTAACTATCAACCGGTTCGGACGTGTTAGCAAGTGCCAT
>NW_016216514.1:0-1650 GCF_001687245.7 Rhagoletis zephyria | reverse complement strand
TTTACGTGACGAGTAGTACGATATCGTATGTGACGATTCGAGCCCAGAATACAACGATTTTGCAATTTTTTTCGACATTCAGCCTTATTGCGAATGTTGTGTGGAGTGCAAGTCGAGTCGTATCGAAAATTACTAAAAGGGAAAACTTGGCAATACTGGATAGTTTTCGACGAAGATTGTAGTCCATCCATTACAGCCTCATTGCGAGTGTCGTGTCGAGTCGAAGTCGTTTTTCTAGAGCAGTCGTATTAAATTGCATGGATAGTTTTCGACAACTTCCCTCGTTTACTTTTTTGAGAACAACAGTTTACAATGCCCATGATGTGGAGTCGTGCAATATAGGGTGTGTTCAGAAATGCATCATGCCAAAGCATCATACGCTTTTATTTCTAAACTATAATTGATTGTCCAATATGTGCAACCACGATTAAATGCCCAATAGGAACGTAATTGTCTATATTAGTCTAATTTAGCGAAATAAATCTGATGCAATCGAGAGAAGTCACATTTAATAAAAGTCATTGATGATCAATAATAGTATGAGTGTTTTATTTGTTACTAAAATGCATATTTAGTAGTTTTGGGCTTGTTCGAGTTCCAATCACAACCGCAGTGTTGCGCGAATTATTAAAGTATCAAGTTCTGTTTAGATTTTTGGCAACGTTTTATCAATTGGGAAGTTGCAACAGTCATGAAAATTTTCATCAGCGCTGCAGTACTGCCGTTTTTATTACGTGCCTCGAACAGGCCCTTTCTCACACATTTCGTTGATGACGGGTATCACGTCCAAAATTGATTAATTGTAATTTTCCAAAATTACAGTTAATCGATTGTTAGTATTTATCAATGAATTGTTAATTTTTAATTGTCCTTACAATTTATATTTGCCAAACACTGCCTCTAGCAAACAAAGTCGAGGGAGATAATACATACATACATACATACATATGTACATATATTCCACACTAACTACAATATCTCTTTAAATGCAAAAACTCACCATCAACTGTCGTTGTTATCCCCATGGTTTGTATAATACCATAAATTAAAGCAAATTAAATGCCTTTCTATTGTTTTACAGTACAATATTTTTTTGATATATTTCTGTTTGTAACTTAAATTATACAAAAACAATTGGTTATACATATTCTATGTACGTTGCGTTGGTATGTAATATGTATTGGAAAGTGTGGGTACAAAAGTTATTTAACGATTGATTGTTGAAATTATGGATGCATGTTTTTAATTTGTTTTTTATTAAATAAATTTAAATATTTTCACATTATGTGTATAAAATAAGATATGTAATCAATAAATCATAAACTAAATTGCATTAGTGTTCTTGTTGTTGAATTTTATTTCTAAAATTAAATGTCTATAGGTTTTCAATGCATACGCCGCTTGTTTGCATATTTGCATCTAGATCGAATCTAAATTATTACACAAAAATTGGGAATATTCTGAATTACCCAGCTACAAACACAAATGTGTTTTATGTATTTCATACACAAGGGGTGTAGCGGTGTTATCCTCCTTCCTCTGATGACTTAAAAATTATATTTATTATGGTATAGTGTGTTTTCTTACATTTATGTATATAAGATAAAATTGTTAAGAATTATGCTAAAATTGTTTAAACTGAAATTGTAT
>NW_016216513.1:0-1650 GCF_001687245.7 Rhagoletis zephyria | reverse complement strand
GCTGTTAAAAATTTTCTGCTGGGTAAACGTTAATTTTACAAATACCGAGAACTAAGATGTTTATACATGAAAACGGTAAGGACGTTGCAAAAACATGTCGAACAATTTGTTAAGCCTATGGAGAGAATGCTATGAATGAACGTCGGACCCAGCAGTGGTTTGATCGATTTCGTAGAGGAAATTTTGGTGTCATAGATGTACATCGCTGTGGTCAGTCAGTCACTGGAAAATAATGCAAATGATTCAGCCGGCTGTCAGGAGGAGAGAGCGGAGGCACTAAACTAAAAGGACTAAAAAGGCTACTCAAAGCAGCTCGATGAAGAGAGCTCTCAGAATTGGCCAACATAAATGGAGTTATGTTCCATCATGAAAATTCCAGGCCACGCACATCTTTGATGACTCGGAATAAAATGGCGGTACTTCGTTTGGGAATTTTTAATGTATTCAGTGTATAGCACGGACTGTGCACCGACTGACTTCCACTTTTTCTGTCTCTGCAAAACTCTCTTGATGGTACAAATATTGGACGATCGAAAAGCCGCAGAAAATCACTCGAACAAATTTTTCGCCGATAAGCCACAGAAATTCTTCGGTGGAATTTTAAAGCTACCCGAAAAATAGGAAAAGGTCATAGATAATAACGGCCAAAATGTACTTAATTTTCACTTAAGAAACTTCTTTTCAAACGGAGACTTATCATACGACCTAATATATTTTCAGTAAAGATTTTTTTTTTAATTTACCGAAAAATCTGCGTATACTTTTCATATGACCCACTATGTATGTATGTATGTAGGTTGGCTTGTTAGTTGCCTGACTGTCAGACAATCATATCGATATCTCAAGTAGTAACGCTGTGAGCGTTCAATGTGCCAATTATGAATCGCAAAAGCGTCGAATCACATGAAATCACTTAAATTGATATGAATAGCTTTGGGGCGCACATGGGTGGCAGTGCACTTTTATTTCTTAGCATTGTGAAATACATATATTGATGGTGCTGAATTAATTTGTGAAAATAACTCATTTACTGTAGATAATAAATAGTTATTTCAATAGATTGGCAACGTGCGGATTGAATAAATTATTTCCTCATGGTATTTTGATTAAAAAATATAAGGCATTTTTCTTCTCCTCTCCTTATCATCTTCTTCTTATTTGACTACAAAAACGTTGCCCGGTTTGAGCCAAGGCTAAAAAACTTCGCCAATTGCCACTCTCCTTTCAGAAGTTGCGCCAGCTCTTCATTCCGGGTGTAGATAGGCTCTTCTGTACATCGTCCTTTGATTTCGGTATACACCCAGGGGTGCCGGGTCGATAGCACTTTTTGACAGTGCATCCTCATTCATACGTGCGACTAATTTTTAAGCGCTTAACCATATTCATGCCGAGAAAGCTCGTTCAGTTCGTAATTTTAGTTTTCTTGAAAGCCCCCCACTGCACTACCAAATGCAATTTCGATATCTTCGCTAATACAACTTATATGTACAAATATCAGTAAATAGTTACTCATAGCAAAACTAACGGTTTAAATGACTGATTTAGTCGCTGAAATCGAGAAAATCACCAAAAATTCTAGTGCAACTCGCATAAAATCTACTTTTTTTTTATGAAAGTATAACTTCTTGAGCGTTCTGACCTAAAGCTCGC
>NW_016216512.1:0-1650 GCF_001687245.7 Rhagoletis zephyria | reverse complement strand
TTGGTTGCGCCTCGAGTTTATTGCAGTGTTTGACATGCACTTGAGCTGCGCAATTTTATGCTGTGCAATAAAAAAAAACGAAAAACTAAAAATAGAAAATGAGCAAAAAAGAAATGTTTAAGTAAGTTGGTGAAAGAACAAATTTATCCACTTGTCTTTCCGCCACTTTTGAAGGCTTATGTATGTATCTATGCACTAAAATATGAGAAAAAAAAATGTTAATAAAGTTACTTGAAAGCTGCTACATTATAACTGGGCTAGTTAATAAGAATGAAGGATGCGTGCTCATCAGTTTTATAATTTTTTAACTAAGGCTCATTTGTGGTGCTGGAGATTTATTTTATTTTATTTTAAAATTTTTTTGTTGCCCAACAGGAATGCTAGTGGCATTGCTAACGAAGGCGAGTTAAAATTAGATTAAATTCGACTTCAATTAATTTTGGTGTATTTAAAACTTTTAAATTCTGAGCATTTAATTCTGTGTCTTCAGTGGCTAGCTTAGTCAGCTAGCTAGGAAGCTTTTGTTTTTGTGCTGTACGGCATTTGTGAGTTTATGTAGATATTGAAAATGGTTTCAAGCTTTTTTTTTGTACAAGCTTTCATCAAACTTGTCTCTAAGCCCAATGAAAATGTAATGTCATAGATCTGCAAGATTCGAGACGTTTGGAAAGCCCATATATATGTTCCGATTTACTATATATAAAAAGGAATAATTGCGGTTTTCCGAGATACTAAAATTTTTGTCGATAGGTGGCGCAGAAGTCGGAATTTGTTTTAAGAATATATTTTTACTATTAACTTATTTTAAAATGATTTTGTATTTGCACCACACTGCACTCAAAGTACATGATGACTTTCTAGATTGCTTATATATGCGGAAGCTATTGGTAAAAATTTCAAAAAATTGGGAAAATAGTTTATTAATATATGTACATATGTATTGGTGAAATAAATAAATCAAGAGTTCTTAGAAAGTTGTCAGCTGATGATTGATCTTTTAACACAATGGGGTGAAGCGTATTCTAATACTGCCGAAATGTTGCATAATGTGATCGTACTGAAGCATGTTAAACCGTTTTCCGATCGGATAATATTTACGGTCGATCAAGAGCCGTTATTATACTTACTTTCGAGAGCGATTTTTGGCATTTAGGATTTATTGTCCTGCCAAAGTGTGCAAATGCTTTTGGTGAGCGCGTTTTTTCCGTAATAAATTCAACCAAAACTAAGATTCGAAATAAGATGAGGTTGCAAGCCGACTGACTGCAGCTATCTCTCCGAATCATACTAATTTTTTTATTTGTCCATATCATCAAATTTGCATATTTCAAGCACTTTTGATAAATGACTCACTCATCAATTTTCGATTCCCACCAATGGAAATTTTTTTCGTTCGTTCGTTTTTCGTTATATATAGGTATCTATTCGATGCTGTGGGTGATAATTTTTTCGATGTGTCGCTTTTAATTTTTAGAAATTTTCGCAACAAAAAAAGAAAAAAATTATGTGCCCAATGTATATAGCATGTATAATAGAGCGCTGAACGCGTAAAATGCATATTGTGGAGTCTTAACTTAAGTCTCTAGCGCACTCATTTTGATGGAAAAAATAAAAGTTTGTCACCTATCTTAAAAATTTCCTAAATATCCT
>NW_016216511.1:0-1651 GCF_001687245.7 Rhagoletis zephyria | reverse complement strand
TAATGCATGAAAATCCTAACCTCAAAAAAATCACCCGTTATAATTTAATCATCATTTTCCCGCCTTTTTCTCAGGAACGGCAGCCGTGAGCTCCTCAAACAGCCGGAGGACGATTCAGTGCCACCCACTGGCTGTTGCCGGTGCTGTTCCAAATTCTGTCTGCCATGCCGCCGTTTGCGTTGCTCGCGCTGTTGTCGTCGCAAACCGGGCAAGACCGGCGATGAGAGCGAGGAGCCTGTGCTCTCGGCAACCAGCAGCGCCTCAACCACCAACCTCGAAGTCATCGATGAAGCGCGCCACAGCGCAGACGGCAAAACCAAGTCGAGTTGCTGGCAAAAATTGAACTGTTGCAAGAATTGTCGGAAGCAGCCCAAAATAGGCACCGACAGCACTGATGAGCAAGCGAAAATGACGGCTATTGGTAAGACAGAGACTGCGGCAGCGGCAGCGGCAGCTGCTGCCGCCACCACAACACCACCCAAAGAGGGTAAATGCGGACTTTGCTTGAGCAAATTGTTCTGCTGTCGGCGCGTCAACAAAGTGGATCCCACAACGGGCGACGAGACAGAGTTGAAGAAGTGCTGTTTCTGTATTCCTTGTCGGCGTAAGAAGGGCGGCCGCGGCGCTTCAATCGGTTCCACAGTTTCGCGAGGTAGCTCCGTGGCCTGGCAAGATCCGGAAACTGGTATAGCGGCCACTGATGCATCGGTGGTGGAGGGCGCCAGCTCTCCAGAAATGCTGCCGCCACAGTAAGTCTATTGCGCGTGCTCGGTAAGAATGTAGCGGGATAACTAATTGTCGTCTGCACTTTCAGGGGTTGTTGCAAACGCTTTTGGAACAAACTACTGTGCTGCCGACGCAATAAAGTGCCGAAACCAAGCGAAAGTCGACGGGCTAGCATGAAAGCGCCGCCGCCACCGAGTGAGGTAAGAACACTTGAAATTGAAAATAAAACGCGTTTTATAATTACCAATTACCTCAAAACACCATAGGATACACGGCGAAAATTGCACGTCGACCTGGTTGAGTATAACTCGAAAATGAAGGGCGCTATTCCGGTGTTGCCGCTTTCCTTGGCCTGGTTTTGCGTTATCTGCAACACCATTTTTCCTGGATTGGGTAATGGAGCAAACAAAGTACTCTTTCTCTCTAATAACTTCTCCTTCAACAGGCACTTTGTTCTCTGGCATTTTTTGCCTGTGCGTCGGCATTCCACGCTTCTCGCAATATGACAGCGCTAAGGCGCGCTTCGGTTCCTTCATTATCAACATCATTGTGGCTGTGGCGCAATTGTTTTGCGTGCTCTTCTGCTTTGTGGGCTGGGGCTGGTCCATCTGGTGGGGCACCATTATGCTAAAGTGTGCAAGTGAGTATCGCTTAAGCAGCGCGCACCCGCGAATTTGTTTTTCTAATTTCTTACTCCATTTTCACAGGAAAATTAAGCAAAATCAAAAAGGTTGAGCGTTTAGAAATGGAAGAGGAGCGTCGTCAAGCAGAGGCGGCAGCAGCAGCAGCAGCAACTGCGGCAAGAGTGGCTGCCAACGCTGGCGTCGGTACCGCGGCGGCGGCGCCGGCGACAACAGAGAGCGCGACATAAAAACGCAGGCGGATGAACAAACAAAGGGCGTAATGGAAATTTTGTTTTAAGAGG
>NW_016216510.1:0-1651 GCF_001687245.7 Rhagoletis zephyria | reverse complement strand
CCATGATTCAATAATACAAGGTTATGTAATTTGTGACAGCTAAAATTTGGCACTTCTTTCTCTAGATTTGTATTTTGGAAGTAGGAGAAAGGGGAAGAATGTGATCGATCGCCTTTTGCGAAAACGGTATAGAAAGGTACTACAAAAAGTACGCAAAGTATACGATTAGAAGTAAAATGTGTATTATTAATTCTATGCGAATTTGCATTATATTTGGTAATTGAATGCAAATACTAAACACTACGTAAAAATATGCATTTTTAATTTAAGTTATTCGTCATTTCCTGGAACAAATCTAGAATACCGACCGCGCAGCTAGGCAAAAACGAAAAATGCAGATTAATAGATCTTTTTCCGCTCATTTCAACCATGCCAAAATTTTTGACGCAANATCGCCTTTTGCGAAAACGGTATAGAAAGGTACTACAAAAAGTACGCAAAGTATACGATTAGAAGTAAAATGTGTATTATTAATTCTATGCGAATTTGCATTATATTTGGTAATTGAATGCAAATACTAAACACTACGTAAAAATATGCATTTTTAATTTAAGTTATTCGTCATTTCCTGGAACAAATCTAGAATACCGACCGCGCAGCTAGGCAAAAACGAAAAATGCAGATTAATAGATCTTTTTCCGCTCATTTCAACCATGCCAAAATTTTTGACGCAACTAAAAAATGAAGACGTTCTAGAAGGTTAATGTTAAATTTCTAGATTTTTTAAATATTAATATCTTATGATATAGTATGATTAAAATCTAATGATAATAAAGAATAAAGATAATTATTTTGTCTTTCAGCTGATCTACATAATTTACATACTTTTTATATTTTTAAACCAGAACCACTAAAAAACAAAAAAATGTTATTTTTTCATGAAATACATAGGTACATACTGTGTATGAAAAAGTTTAATAAAAGCCCGGGTAATCGAGTATCCGGATATCATCTGCCCTCCTGTATATCGATGGTCCTGTGCAATAACGGTACAATTCAAAATTCAGAAAATAACAACTTTACTACTGTTAAATGGTTCATGTCTTTAATCCTTGTCGAATCCAAATGTAATCTTTTGTACTTACTTTTGCAATCCTTACTGCTTACTTTAGTAAGGGATGGAAATGGATTAGACAAAGATTAGAGACAAAAGAGCCAGTTAACAGTAGTAACAGTTTTTTTTTCTTTAATTTTGAATTGTGTCGTTATTGCACAGGACCATTGATATGTATGACTATTTGCCTTCGTATGTTTGTTGACTTGTTGCAGATTAGTTACAGTAGTATTTTGGAATACTTTTCGTATGAGATCGGTCTTTGATTCGGTGAACCGAGAAAAGACGGAGGGAAATGTAATGCACCCAGTGGAAATATGAACGGGGATTCTACCGTTGCCAATGTCCAGTAATTGCTTTGAAAATACCTTTCCAAATTGGTCGTTCTGCACGTCGACACGTATGTTTTTACTTTTTTTAAGTATGTATGTATGTATGTACATGCCTCCACAAAACGGACGACTTGAAACATGCATTGAGTTCATCGACAATGACGGATAATATATGGCAAAAATCACCTGGCTTCAGAATCATCGTACCACCAAGCATGTGCTCTATTTAAGCCCAACATACAATCATGCAGTGGCAGTGGCAGTG
>NW_016216509.1:0-1651 GCF_001687245.7 Rhagoletis zephyria | reverse complement strand
CTAGTAAATAAGCTTAAAGCTGTTTCGGGATAACTACTCGTTAGCATTTCTGGTCAACTATGGCAGCCACATACTCTCTCTTTGTACCAATTTTCAATACAATTCCAGTTCTTAATTATCACGTGATATCTTTTGTATGTTACATACAAAACGCATGCATATCAAGCCTTAATAATGCACTCTAACCACAGTTCATTTTTTTGAAGTGCATTTTGGTTATTTGATAGTACATATTTAAAATAATGAGAGTTAAGAATATTTATACACACAATAAATAAGAGCGGCAAGTAATAGTAGCAAATAGTATATTTTATCACTTGCTTGTGCAAAAAGAAGAATAATTCAGTCGGTAAACCACACTCGAAGAAACCCGATACGCTGAAGCAATCACAAATCGGCCTGCCTATGTAGAAGGCAATAACCTCATTTAGTTGGCTTGCACTTAGGTGTACGTGCATTAGGGAGATCCTTAATAATAAGAAAATCTAATTTTATGTATAAATTAGAAAGGTTATAAGAAATTTCAAATATTCAAAACAACTTGTACGCGTCGCTGCCAAGTTTTGTAAAATTTAAATTTGATAAATTTGACAAATTTTTTAAACTATTCATACAAATTCGTAGTCATCGCCATATGTAGGTAGAATTAGAGTGGACTTTCTGATATCAAGGCGCATTTTTTTTTTTCTATAATAACAAAATATGTCGGATTGGTGAACTTTTAATATTCTCCGACCCTGGAAGCGGCACCTAAATGTTATTTAAAAATGTTTAAATGCTAATAGATGTCCTATACATAATTTAGATGTTGCTATTTTAAACAGCACCCTTATGTGTATACAAACATGAAACTACTAAAAAAAAAATCGCTACAAACCTAACTTGCGTTTTAAATTTCACAAGAACTTTTTTGTCGCTTTGAGGCACAGTTTAACTTTTGCATATTTCATGTCATTAATCCGCTGATTGCTCATTTTATTAATAATAAATTAGCACATTTATAAATATTTTCTGTGGCCAATTAAAATTGCATGCTGTATTCTTTTGTAACAAAAAAAAAGACAGCTTAGTTAAATTTTTTCATTTCATTTACCTGCTTGCCAGTTCAGTGAACTTCACTTAAATTATTTATTTAAAATATTGCATTGCAAGCGTGTGTTACAAGCGAAAATATGCAATATAATTTTAGTACAAAAAAAGCTGATTTTCACTAAACTTTGAAAATGGAATTTGTTGGCAAGTACTTATAGAGAAACTGTAAGGCTTGTCGGACAGCACGTCACCTACATACAATCAACAAAATTTCACATTTTTTCTGTAATTCCGATACTAAATTTCTCCCTAATTAGCCAGCTTATTATTAAAATTACAAATAAATTTATTTTAAAAATGAAATTAAAAACAACCGAATACCAGCAACATTATAATTCCGCGCATGATTAACGCCTTCGTAATGCTTCGAAAAAGTAATGCATTTTTTCTATTACGTTTAAATTTTTTTTTAAATTTTTTTTTTTGTTTTTTTCTTCTTCTCTTACCTGAATTTTTAAATTAATTCCATTACCCGCATCTCATTGCAATTGTCATATTTATTGCGGCAAAATTAATAGCAGCAGTTGTTTCAAGCTTGTTGTTTGTTTTTTTTTTTTTT
>NW_016216508.1:0-1651 GCF_001687245.7 Rhagoletis zephyria | reverse complement strand
TTATTGCAGCACGCCTTATTTAAGAATTTTTATTAAAAACACCCTATTCCATAACTTGGCTGAAGAGTGCCCCATCTCAGAATTTGGTTCAAAAACGCCTAGTCTTGAATGCTTACCTTACCACCATTACCGAATTTCCACATATCTTACAATGCGCTTCATGATAATTTTTGACATTTTGTATATGCTGAAGATAATTTACGTAGGCTATCGTCCTACAAAAGCCCTTCTGAAAGCTCTTCTTTAGGTAGCGAAAAATATTTTAGCTCCTGAAATTTTGGGCAGTACGTAACACCCTTCAGCCGTGTACGTGTTCAGGAACTTGCACTTTTTTGACATTTTCCTGAGGATAGAAACTTAAGATTTTAACCAAAGAAACTAAAAAGAGGAGGTAAACTGAAGAGGTAAATTTAAGTGTGGATCAGGACACTAGGACAATTTGCTTAAACCAGGACAATTGCGTATAGACAATCTAGGAGATCAGAACACATTAGGGTTATTCACGAACATTTGCATGTTGCACGTTGCATCATGACGAACACAAATCGACACCTGAGTGAAAGATCGACCTATCTCGGCAGTCACTTTGAAAACGCCCTATCTAGGAAAACTTTTCAAGAATATTATTGAAAAACACCCTATCTCAGAATTTGACTGAAGGACACCCTATCTCCGAATCTGGTTCAAACACGCCCTATCTCAAATGAAGATGTTCTGAAATAAGGCATTTTACAGTAGGCTACTAAGACAGGGCGTTCTTAAGCAAAATTCTGAAATAGGGCATTCTTGAAAAGTTTTCTGATATAAAGCGTTTTCGCACTAGCTGCCGAGATAGTGTTCATTTGTTCAGAAAATGCAGATAACTCCCGCAACACGGCACCTATTCAAGTTATCGTTCTCGAAATGGCAAACTTTTCCTTCATATGTATGTAAAGCTATTTATTGCATTATGTACTCGTATTACCATCATTTTCTTATCACTTTGTAATACAATTTTACACGCTTACCACAAAATATGAAATGACACAGCGGTGAACCAACCTTCAAAGTACCGCAACATAATAACGAATGACAAAAAAAAAACGAAACAAGACCGACACAGAAACCCAAACAGCAAACAGACTTAATGTAATAGCGAAAAGTGAAATAATGATAATATTACAAAAAATGCACACATGGAATTGCAAACACACAGACCTAATTCCATAC
Source organism: Rhagoletis zephyria (assembly GCF_001687245.7). NCBI lineage: Eukaryota > Metazoa > Arthropoda > Insecta > Diptera > Tephritidae > Rhagoletis > Rhagoletis zephyria. The sequence goes on along the minus strand of NW_016216508.1, from coordinate 442 downwards.
ATAGGTGTTTCCGCATTTTAAATAAGAAAGGGCGAGAAGGCAATTTTTACGCCAAATTGAAAGCGAACTAGTGCTTTTTAACATACAAATGTATATTTTCAGGTTCATGTACTTGTACACTTGCCAAAATATTTTTCAGTGGATGTAAAATCACAGCATAGATGAAGGTGGGACATCCATGTTATACATATGCATGCAGATTAGGGTAGTCCAAAATAAGTAAAGTCGGAATTTCAATGCTCTCACCCACTAGAATTCTTCTATATCGAAAAAAAAATCTTTTTTCTAATAAAAAAATTTTTAGAGATCGCTCAAAGCGCTCAAAGTTTTGCATGTATTTTACTTACATGGGAAAAAAATCAACTTTTCGTAGAAATGGTTTAGAATTCTTATAAATCAGTATTTTTCGCTCGGAAAACTCTGGTTCTCTTCAGGCGACTTC
>NW_016216506.1:0-1651 GCF_001687245.7 Rhagoletis zephyria | reverse complement strand
GTGAGTGCGGAGGGAGGGAGAAACTGATGGATTTTAGGGGTTGTAGGGACTACTCTAACTTTTAAATTTACTCAATCAAATGAGCTCTAAAAAACACAGCACTTTATACCACTCTTCATTAACAGCAAAAGTTCAAGGATGCTATGATGTAAACACACCGACTGACCGACCACTGGCCACCAACGATCACACTTTCTGGTCAGACGGACTGACTGGAGAGAATCAGAAATGCACTTGTGCACCAGTGAAATTCTGAGGGGCCCAAGCTCAGCTAAAGCTGCTGTTGCTAACGAGAAGTTTCAGATGATGAAGGAGAAGAAGATAAATGCGCCAAGTGAGTGAAAGAGCATAACAGCAGCGGCAGCAGCATTACACTTTGTCGATCACTTTTGCACGTCTTTTTTAGCAACAGCAGCAGCAGCTGCTTCAGCCAAAGTCTTCTGTCACCGACAGACACTCACTGTCTGCTGTCTTCTCAAACCTCGAGCAGTCTCCTTAGCCGCCGCTAGTCTGCCCCAGCACTTCAAGTGTCGCTTACTTCTTCTCACTCGAAGAAGAGGACAGTGCAGAAAAAGCACGCGACGCTGGACGCGGGCAAGCGCTTTGAGCCCGAGATTTATCCGTCTGTTGATGGCAGCAGCAGAAGCCAAAGCTGAAGCCGTAAAACGTCACAGCGAAGCCGAGCGCTGGTCATCGAAGAGGAGAGAGTGCCGGCCGACCGGCCGAAGTGATACGAACTGCAAATACTAAAATATCAAATTGCAAAGTGCATTAGAAGGAGAGTTCAGCGGAAAAAACCGAGTGAGAAAGAGGGGACAAATCAAAGGGCCCACCGTTGCGTGCATGACATAATGCAGACAATGGTGAGATGTGTACGCTGTGCTAGTGGACACTCTCTCTCAGGTCTGTTCCTCCAACACACACAGTCAAAAATATTTTGACCGGTCACTAGGCACAAACACAGTCAAATAGACAGACAATACACCACACTGCTGCTGCTGTGAATGGCTGGATGATCTTATCGAGCGGAGCTAAAACTGAAAGAACAGAGAAAGTTGGACCCTGGCCCTAGCGCCCCTTGAACCGTGTGCACTTCGCTCTCTTTCTTTCTTCAGTTGGCTAATGCTAATCTCCAATGGAGCGATCAGGAGAGCGATGATAATGGCCGGCAAATGCAGCAGAGGAACAGTCTAGGGCCTAGGTGACAAATGCAGAAATTTGATTTAGAGTGAGAGCGAGCAGCCGTATGTCTCACACTCAATTAAGATCCATTAAGAATGCATTATGACGGCAGCGACATTATGCACCTTGAGCTCTCTCTCTCTCTCTCAGTCGTCGTCTCTGTATACGGTCAACGGAGCCGGGAGAGTTGGAACAAGTTGAGCTTAAACAAATCCATCCATTGATCAAAAAGTGAGTGAGAGAGAGAGCAGGGGAACACATTATTCGCACTCAGTTAAATGCATCCACAGGCGATGTGAAGTCTAATAGAGAGAGACTTGAACTGGAGCAAAACTTTGCCAAAATAGTAGTAGTGTAAGCAGCTCAACCCTAGGGCCTAGAGCAGTCAGAAGTCTCAAGAAGAAGAATTGAGGATTACTTGGCCGTCTGTTTGGCAAATATTTAGAGCCTCTCTTTCTTTAGAAAGAAA
>NW_016216505.1:0-1651 GCF_001687245.7 Rhagoletis zephyria | reverse complement strand
TTTTTCTATTGAGATTTTATATTTTGCCATGGATTACATTCAGTGTTTCACGTAATCCGAAATCGACTGCATTTTTGAGGCCGGCAAACAGTTTAGGAAATCGCACTTTCTCAATTTTTACGGTATTTGACCTACACATCCCCTAAATCTGAACGACACGTCTAAGTTGCGCACATTTCTTAAAGAGAGAAAATTGCACTTTTCTAACTAACTATACATACTAATTTTTCTAGTCAATTTTTGTTATTTAGTTTTCTTTATTACAAAGCAATTGGTATTAACTACAATCACATACCTACTACTATGTAAATATGTTTTCAACATTTTTAGCATTCATAAATATTTGATATCGGTTAATCTCTTAGTAGACGCTCGAGGTCTAAATATATATTTTACGCACACATTAGCAAAATTATCGGTATACATAAAATAACAGTTAAATTGTTTATTTACTTATAAGATCNTGTATGTAGGTGCACGTACCTACAGTCTATCCATAAGTGCATAAATATTTAGTACATTAGGGTGTGTTACAACTTTTTTCTTTTTTTTGGCATCTACCCCTAAAACTATGTGGTTATATAAGATGGTAATTGCGCCGCAAATTGGGCTAGGTGTGAGATTATTTAGAGGTTTGCAGAGTATTATTAAATTAACTTTGGAAATTTTCCAAAATACTACGATCATTGCATTAGTAAACATCAAGGTCTTTTATTAGAGCTTGAATATTGTTAAAAGCTAGGGTTGCTTCCGTAATAACGGGATAGTTTTATTTAAGTTAAAAAATTACAATTACTATTTTATTTAGTTTAAAGAGGTTTTAAGCGTGAATGATTTTAATGGAAATTTAACGAATGAATTTAGATGTTAGGTCAAATAAGCTATATGAAATGCCATTTTTAAATCGATTAAATCGAAGATTGATTAGTCGAAACCTTCCAATTCGATTTCTTGTGATTTTTGTTGTGACGATTCGGTCCGTGAATCGATCTAAAAGGTCTCGATTTGTTGTCAATTGTTCCATTTCGCATTGCATTAGAAAATCTAGAAACTTTTAAGGAAATTGGAATTTGAGGCTGGTACAAAAAAAAATAAGGGGGCTTGGCACCTGCCATTTTTTAAACTTGAGAGAGTAAAGAATTGAATAACCTGCCTTGTTGTAAAAATGAAAGCATTTCAAACCGTTTGGGGAATAGCTCTTCGGCATCAAACAGTCATGGCCTCCTCAGTAAGTGCTTTCTTTAGCAAGTAGGTTGACAACTTTAAAGACTGGTTACTGTAAATTTATGTTGTCAAGTTATCTTATCTTCAATCTGCAGCCACCGATTTAGTGAGTTGTTTAATAGATGAGTATTTTATATACACTATATGTACACTCCCAACCACTAAAATGGGGGACCCTTTTCATTTTCAGTATTGAGAGCTTTCATTAATTTTTTATAACCTAATTTTCAAACTACATACATACAAATTAAAAAAATCAACAAACACTGAAACTATACAAGTGACCGGCAGTGTATAAATTTATAATATTTTCTAGTAAAATTTCGGGTATGCAGTTTTGTAGTCCATTCGATTTTTGTAACCTTTCGTGAGTTTAGTATAATAAAGTGCCAGTTTCAAGTGGCTGCAAAATATAGTTGATCTATCG
>NW_016216503.1:0-1651 GCF_001687245.7 Rhagoletis zephyria | reverse complement strand
CCGGAATGACTCGGGTTTTACCCGACCAAGGGCTGTTATTTCGGCGATCCATTTGAATCGGAAGATAACATCAAATGCGTATTACAATTCGAATAAGTCTACATCACACATTTATAATTGGAATGATTTACGTANACCGGAATGACCCGGGTTTTACCCGACCAAGGGCTGTTGTTTCGGCGATCCATTTGAATCGGAAGATAAAATCAAATGCGTATTACAATTCGAATAAGTCTACATCACACATTTATAATTGGAATGATTTACGTATATAAATGCTTAAATAATAAGTCAATTTCAAGCTTGTTCTTTTAGAGAAAATTCACACAATTAACATGAAACTTATACCTTATTCTTTTGCATAAACATGCACTGAAAGTAGAAATTACGTAAACAGATGATCAAACTTGACATTACTTAATAAAAACATAATTTTTCCAAAATTTCGTAAAGGAAAATGATACATTTTCACACTCGATTTGCAATATCGTAAAACTAAGTTAAAACTATGTTCACATTTCAATATTATCACAATCAAAGCTCGTTTTTTAATCACCCCGTTTACACAGGCAAATCTCATATTATTAGCCGTCAAATTTGTTGTGCTTGTTATTCTCACATCTCAAGGAAAAGTTATGTTTCTTCTCTGTGCCACCGTGATCACGTTTTTATGCTATAATAAGCAATATAAATATATTTTAACTTAACATTTTATTAAAAATACCTTTACAAACCTCTTTTCCTTGCTAGGGTACATTTTTGTTTACTTTTGCATTTGGCGTTTCTCCTCTTTTTTGCAACAACAATCGATAAAACTAGATTGGACACCGAAAAGTTATCGGTTTAATCTGAGATTATTTTATAATTTTAGAATAATACTATGTTGAAAAAGGGCCTAATTGGCAATTAGGAACCTTTTCACCAATTTAAGCCTTAATTGTTACCCAATTTATCATTAAAAAATTCAATTTATTAATTGCCAATTAATTACACTGTGAGACAAATGGTAGGGGTCAGTGATCGGGTAGGGGTTCAAACTACCGGGGAAAGTTATATCGGTAAAAAAGAAGTTATACGTGTGCGGGCCACGTATAACTTGTTTTTGACCGATATAACATTTCCCGTTGGTTTCATCCCATTCCGATCTTGACTGTCGCATAGTATTATTAATTGGCAATTAGTTTGTGTCAGATTCTCTATGCAGCCCTGCTAGGTATGTTTAATTTTGACTTGGAGCTATGTTTATTGAACAAAGAGCAATCAGCTGTTTGTTTCCGTCCCTCCTTTACAGGGATGGAAAATTTATTTATAAAATTGTATCTAATTTACGGAAAGCTTTATCTAAAAGTGGATATATGTACCCAAAAAGTAAATATGTATTTCTATATAAAGAAGATAGTAGGATAAAAATTCAAATCGATACCACATCAACTTCTGTACTCACATTAAACAAAATTGGCTATGAAAAGAATCTCCTCGAGCAGCGCGAGACAAAACTATGTTGTAGAAAAGGTGAATTAATTTCCTCCCAGTTCTCCGAACTGACGTTTAAATATAAATATTTTCCGTCTATCTGGCGAAATCAACTACAGTTCCATTACTTTGACCGCCTTTTTGTATCATTTGTATGCCCCTTCACAAAGGAGGGAAG
>NW_016216502.1:0-1651 GCF_001687245.7 Rhagoletis zephyria | reverse complement strand
AAAAAAAAACAATTGGCCACCGCGCCTTTATACAGCTCCCTGCTTCCAGATGGCCAAACGTCCACTTTATTGATGCAATAACCACAACTGAAGTGTTACACATAAAAAGGCAAACGGGGGCGCTCACACACAGCGGGGGTGTAAATGCGTTGTCCAACTTTAATTTCGGGTTGTATATATTATANACAGCTCCCTGCTTCCAGATGGCCAAACGTCCACTTTATTGATGCAATAACCACAACTGAAGTGTTACACATAAAAAGGCAAACGGGGGCGCTCACACACAGCGGGGGTGTAAATGCGTTGTCCAACTTTAATTTCGGGTTGTATATATTATAAATGTTTTTGGCAGTGTCCTTTGATGCTTGCTTTAATTAACCTAATATCGCGACATTAGCGTGCAGACTCCAGAGTAAAGTACTTGTAGCTCTTCAGTGATATAATCTTTTATGTTCTCATTATCAATTTACATTTTCTCATTAGGAATTTACGTTTTCTCATTATCAATTTATATATTCTCATTATGAACTTACATTCCTCATTATCAATTTTTATTTTCTCATTATCAAAATTCATTTCTCATTATCAACTTATATATTCTCAATATAAATTTACATTTTTCATTATAAAGTTGTACTTTCTCAATATGAATTTACGCTTCTCATTATCAATTTGGAATTTCTCAATTTCTCATTATAAACTTGAAAAGGTGTAGTAGAATAAAGTACAAGTTTCAAATGGCTAAAAACTACGACTGATTTTTTAGAATTTAAAAAAAACCTCCAAATTTTTACGAAAGTTTGTTGAATTTTTTTTAAATATTCCACAATTTCGGAAACTTGGATTTACACGGGTTTTGTTAAGGAATAAACTATATTTATATAAAAAAATAACCAAAATTAAATAACAACGAAAATAATACGTTAAAACTTGGCAAAAAGTGGTTCGGCTATAACTTTTTGACCAATGTATGTATATTTTGATATATTTAATTGGACATGCACACTGTCTATAAAGGAATTAGAAAACAAAATTAAAAAATACATGCCTTTTTTGCCTTTTTTCAAAGCTCATTTTGCCATTTTTTAAGTCTACATTTCAGGGGGGGAAGGGGGTTAGAACACCTACACCAGTAGGACTTCGAATGTAGCCTCCATAATTGCAACACGCTGTGGACATCGGTCACAAGGTCGCTTTTGATGTTCTTAAAGGAATTCGCCCGGTCTTTAAACCTTCCGTATGTTGTCTAATATTCTGATATCATCTCTCTATATTCCAAGATCTTCGGACTCACGTATTTTGGCCTCTCTCTTTTTACTACGAACGATCCACACAGATTGAGTTGCGGCTAATCGCAGCATGAACCTGTAGGCAGCATCATGTTTTTGCTGCAGCTTCGGTACATTCTCATAGTACCAATTAATCTTTTGAGCTCGCTGAAATCCGACTCCTTTTTCGGGGCCGTGCGTTATGAGCGGTAAATGCGGTTCCGATGTACATNTAATCTTTTGAGCTCGCTGAAATCCGACTCCTTTTTCGGGGCCGTGCGTTATGAGCGGTAAATGCGGTTCCGATGTACATATATGTTGGTTTGTTGAAGAGCGCCCTCAAAAAGCAGGTGTAAGTACATGCTGGACGTACATTTTCTGCT
>NW_016216501.1:0-1651 GCF_001687245.7 Rhagoletis zephyria | reverse complement strand
CTTATACTTATACTTATACTTATACTTATATTTATACTTATACTTATATATATACGTATTTGAATAATTTTAGTTTTTTTATAAACTTGACAACTCTCTTTAGAAATAATCCCACTACGTCATGATCTTTAATACCTTTGATACTCATTTTGTAGTATTTTATTTATACATATTACATGTTGAATTAATTATTGGTTTTATAAGCTGGCAACCCTTATATGTAGAATAAAATCTGTAGTAAAACATTTCTTTAGATAGTTTGTTTTATTCGTACATATGTACATTTCCAATTTTTTATAAATGATTACTTTTTGTAATTACTCTGACTGGTGGCAAACTTGTACAAAATAGTGTCCTAATATAATTTCATCAAACACTTTTTATTTGATGTGAACATTGTTAAAGTTTAACGCTGGAACTTTCGCCGCTAAAAAATTAAATTTTTTTGTAAAGGTGGCAACTATATTTTTAAATGCTTCCGCTCGTTTGTGGCCCTAAATATCTTTTATTTAATGTCCACATTGTGATTTTTATTAAATTTCTACTTTAATTTTTAATTAAAGTTTTAAACAAACATCTCACCTATTTGAATATTATGATGTAAGTGATCGCAACCTGCGCTGTGAGTAATGTTGGAATTGCTACGTTTTGGGGCTCTGCCATAGTCGACCGTACTTTCCCACTTTACAAATTTTTTGGTCACTGTGCCAAAGAAGTGGGTAACGGCATTGACGGTGTCGAAAGAGCTTAAACGTCCCATCGATCGCTCTTACTTGCTTTCGTTGATCCACATCGACTGTCGGCGGGGCCAAGAACTGCGAGAGTACACCCTTTCCGGTAGCTGCATGGTCAGACTAAACTGTTGTAGGAAAGGTCGCGTATCGCCCGTTTGAGGTGGCACGGTAAGGACATTTTTCCACTGGGCAATCCATAGAAAAAGAAACAGTAGCCAGTCGGCTGCTCGTTCTTGGATAGAAAGCGAGGTTTCTTAACAATAGTTGGTAAGAAAAAACCTGTATCCAAATCGAGCTTTGTTGTAATAGATAGTTCTAGGTCTCTAGCTTAAATCTAGCACCAGAGCTTTTGCTTATCCAAAGCTCTCATGAAGGTTCTCCCAATCATTAAAACACAGCGTAACCAAAGAAATTTAGGAAAATCTTTGGTAAAATGGTTGCTAGTCCCGTGCATGAAATGACGTAGGAACTGAAGATCCAGCTGGAATAGATTCAAGAAAACTTGCTGCTAATCAAAGGTGGTGCAGTCTTGGCTAATAGCTGCTAGACAAAAACCCCCTAATTCTATGTCAAAGTTGGCATCCTCGAGGATATAGCAATTTTTTGGAAAATACCCAAAGTGTAAGAATCATAAACCTTTGGCCACCCTTTCTTCGCAAGTGTGCTCCTGATTACATAGATATTAAGCGGAGATAATGCAGGTTTTGACACTTTAAATGCGAAACGGAACCCTTTAAATAAGCACACAAATTAATGTCAAGTAGCGGCGTGTGTTTGTGAATATGTTCGCTTGCCAACGTACAGGAAATCGATATCACTCATACGCCATGTGAATGCAATAATCGCAAGAGATTATATAACAACATCGATATTGAGGAAACGCCTAGCCGGAGCAAACTTATGTATCCACAAACAAA
>NW_016216500.1:0-1651 GCF_001687245.7 Rhagoletis zephyria | reverse complement strand
AAAATTCTCATTGTTGAGGGCTGCCTTTGAGTCAACGACACGCGAATGCTTAGCAGAGCTTATTATTGTTTTTTCATTGCTTTCTGACTTGTTACTGTTGTTTTGGCTATTCGCTACTCTTTTCGCCGTTCAAGTGTAATTTTTAGCACTCCTGCTGTGCTCCTTTATGGGGGTGTGTGTGTGTGTGTAGGACAGCGCGCTTCACCCGAATTATCGTTGTCTGCTAGCTGCTAAGAGACCTGCCGCGCTGCACGCCTGGCAACCGTTTTTCTTTCGTTGCTTTTCACACACCCACACAACAAAAAATATCTACATATATAAATGCACACACTTGTAAACATTTTAGACACGCTCCTTTTGCTTGGCTTCAACGTTCGTTCAGCTTGTGCTTGAAGCACCATCAACATAACTGTCATCATTATCATCGTTGCCGTTGCCGTTGCCGTTGGCGTTGACTTTGACGTCGTCGCGGTCTTTCGTGTCAATTTGAAAAAGGTTAACTTTTGGGTGTCGACATGATTCCATATTAGCTTTTTATTGTTTTGACGTGACTTCATTGCACCCAACGCCACTCATACGGGTATTTTCTTTTGTTGTTGAGAGACTCGGTGGCGGTGATTTTCTAAGGCAACAAGTTTAGGTGTTCTTTTTTGGTGAAGTAGTATGTATGTACACTGCCGGAAAAAAGTATTGGCACAGCAAATTTTGCACAATATATGCACCAATTTATATTCGAATATTTTTTCGCTAATTTTTTATAAAAATATGGTTCATTCTACAACAAAAAACATAATTTCAAAACTTTGCGCAAAATTCAATAAATATTCATTCAAATTTTCAACATTTAATNCGCTAATTTTTTATAAAAATATGGTTCATTCTACAACAAAAAACATAATTTCAAAACTTTGCGCAAAATTCAATAAATATTCATTCAAATTTTCAACATTTAATCAGATTTTCTTGAATTTTCTTGAGTATGCAGTTTTGTACCCCATTAAATTCTAGTATAAAAAATGCAAGTTCGGAGTTAGTCAAAAATCGCATTGATTTTTGAGAATTTTTTTTTGTTGAAGTTGTTTTGCATTTTTTCCATAAAAGTATTTTCCAATTTTTTTTTTTATGGAAGAGACTGCGTGAAAAAAATTGCCAAAAATCAACGGTAATTCGCAGCTACTTAGAACTTCTACTTTATTAGAACAAAATTGATTGGGCTACAAATCTGCGTGCTTAGAAAAACTTCTCAAAATCTGATAAAAAAGTTGAAAATTTTGCATTAAAATTTGCTGAAATTTCGCGAGTTTTGAGCTGATTGGTTTTTAGTAGGTTCAGCGAACTTGTAAGTTTGCAATGTCCTTCTGACCCGTGGAGGACCGCTGAAGGTCAAACAAGCTTCTTAAACTAACTAAGCTCCAACTATCTGTGCTTACTCTTGCTAAACGGCTTAATATCGTATCCGACCCGTATTACGGGATTTGTTTAGAGGACTACAATGTGGAATCATCTCAGCACTTTGTTCTAATTTTTGCGTTAGGATAAGGTTTCAAGACCTAAGATCATAGTTCTTGCCAACTCGAACAGACCACTTCACGCCGAGTTAGGGTCCGAAAGGGTCTTTCATCACCCATATTCCAGCGAGGGGTGCAGTATC
>NW_016216499.1:0-1651 GCF_001687245.7 Rhagoletis zephyria | reverse complement strand
GATAGGGCGTTTTCGAACTGGCTGCCGAGATAGGTCCATCTTCCACTCAACCTTCGATATGTATGTACCGCCAGCAAACAAAATTATCAAAAATCAGCGCGAATTTTAGCCACTAAAGACTTGCAGTTTGTTATATAACAATTGAGTGGGCTATAAAATTGCGAACTCGAATTCTGTTTAAAAATTATATATAAGAAGTTTAAAACTTTGATGAAAATTTACCTATTGATTTTCCTTAATTTTGTACAAAGTTCAAGAGTTTGATTTACATTGTTTTTCTTGTGTTATGAGCTCTATATTTATAAAAAATTAGTGAAGAAAATTTACCATGACGAACATTTTGAATATCGTAATCAAAAATCAATGACAAAATACTCTTGCTATTTAGTCACGGTATTTCTGCAAATGTGTACTTTTTAAGATAAGTTTTTTGCTGAAAATTTTGCTAAATGAATGAACAGTGGTCTTGCATGTGCATATTTCGATGCATTTGCAAATTCGCAATAATAAAATGCTCGTGGTTGCCATGGTAACAAGCATAAAATTTGCAAATGCACCGATATATGCAAATGAAAGACCAATCTCTCCCATACTTTTACGAACAAAATGCTTACTGTGTTTCCGGAAATGTGTTATTTTTAAATTCATTTGAAGTTTTGATGAAAATTTTTTGAATTTTCTTAAATTTTGCCGAAAGTTTGATATTTCGATTTACATGTTTTTATTGTAGAATGAGCTCTATATTTATAAAAAATTTACCATGAAAAATCGTGACTGTATTTCAGCAAATGTGTTGTTTTTATTCAAGAAAAAACAAAAACTGGGTAGCCTATAAATTTCATTTCACCAAGTCAGGCCTGGGCGGCGTCCGCCTGTAGTACGGGGGAGCTATCACAGGACTGACGAAAGTAGCGATTAACTCCAGCAGTACTGGAGGGACGACTTCTTCGCACGCACATAGTGACATCAATTACACGCACACTAGAAAAATGCTCTGCCGAGGCTGCCCAACTCCGGCCAAAGTGTTCAGATTTCGCATGCAAATATATGTATATCATTGAAAAAATCAAATCACGAAAGAATATCAGGAGCCCTCTGAGTCCAAAAATTTAAAGAATCACTATTTAAACACAAATTTTTATTCCAAACCCCAAAGAAAAATATAACTTACCAAAAGGTTTACAAAAAAAAAATTGTATTGCAACGAAAGCCACAAAAAGGAGGAATCCGTAAAATGGAACAACAGAAGCGAAAAACAAAAACGTAAACCGAAATAATAAAAACGGAAGAATGTCTCAACGTGCTTATTGAATATGCAAATGTGCAGGCCATAAAATCCTCTAACAATACAGTAGCAGCATCAGCAATAACAACAGCAACATCGCCAACAGCCAACAGCATGTTGCAGCAGCATCGGCGACATAAACAGTGAATTCACGCAACAGCAACAACAGCAATAGCATTTAAAAAAGAAGCATTCGAAAAACTGTTGCTAACAAAACAATATGTATGTATGTATGTAGGGTGTGTACGACAACAAAAGGCACAACAGAACAACAACAATAACGAAAACAATTTGAGCATAAGCTAGCTGTTAGAAACAGCCCACTAGAACCTGAAGGGAGATCTCCCTATGTGAGGAATAAAAGAG
>NW_016216498.1:0-1651 GCF_001687245.7 Rhagoletis zephyria | reverse complement strand
TCTTTACGGATGGGTCAAAGATGGAATGCGGGGTTGGTGCTGGGGTCTTTATTGAGCAATATAACCTAAAAATATCCTTCCGCCTACCAGACTATGCAAGCGTTTTCCAGGCCGAAACGTTTGCTATTAAGGAGGCAGTAAGGTACATCAAAGACAATGTNGGTACATCAAAGACAATGTACCCGCGAGAAAGCAAGTGAACATCCTCTCGGATAGCCAAGTGGCTATTCAGGCACTTTCCTCTAACTCTGTTAGATCTCAGCTAGTGGATGAATGTAGGAGAGAGCTGGTTACCCTAATATGGGTCCCGGGACATAGGGGCATCTACGGAAATGAGGCAGCGGACGAACTAGCAAGGAGCGGCTCCGCACTGGATGTGTCCCACGCGGTGGACAAGGGCGCCTTGCTCAGGGAGACTAAGACAAAAATTACCGAAATGTATCATTCGAAGGCCAGGCAGAGGTGGAACTTCACAGGATCCTACAGAATTGCCCGGCAGTTCTGGGTGTCCTACGACCCACTCAAAACCAAAGCTCTCTTAGGAATGAGCAAAACAAATGCCTACAAACTTACTGCAGTGTGCACAGGGCACTGGCCCGTTGGGGTACATGCCGAAAGGATAGGACTGCCCTTCAATAGGTTCTGTCGCAACTGCGATGACCCGGGCTCAAAAGAGACAGTCGAACACTTGCTGTGCGAGTGTCCAGCCCTCGCAAGGATGAGGCTAAATACACTCGGCAAACTATTCCTGCAGAATATTTCAGTATGACGTACTGAAATTTATTAAAGCCGCCAAATGGCTGTAGGTTGCACGAGTTGTGGAATCAAAATGGCAACTTGCTAATTGCTTGTCACCTGAGTGACAATCCACTTAAACCAACCAACCATCGTCGCTGGAATAATGAAGTAGTGTAACATGAAAAGTATATTTTTGGGAAAAAAGGAATTATATGTATGTAAGTTTTTTTAATCCATTCGACCAAATTTAAATCCAAACTTCAGCGATAGCTTAAAGGTGAGCCCCTCAATGGCTAAAAGCGTCGCCTGTCTGTGATTTTTCAAACATATATGAGCCCTTCCTACCGATATATTTCTCTTGTATATGTGCGAAGAGCAATCGGTTTNCAAACTTCAGCGATAGCTTAAAGGTGAGCCCCTCAATGGCTAAAAGCGTCGCCTGTCTGTGATTTTTCAAACATATATGAGCCCTTCCTACCGATATATTTCTCTTGTATATGTGCGAAGAGCAATCGGTTTATAAAAGTTTTACAATGGCTTACTTCCGAGAAATTGAACGCTACCGGTTTGCTCTATACAACTGATACACATAAGACCCAGGCGTAAAACGTAAGCTTTTATCACCAGATAGATGTAGTTTTCATTAAAATTTCAACTTTTTAATCTGAATCGTTATTAGAATATTTTTGGATATGCAGTTTTATGGCTCATACAATTTTAGTCAGATGAAGTGTAAGTTTCAACCGGCTAAAAAATCGCGTTGATTGTTTTTTTTCGTAGATACTGATTTTGCGGTTTTTTTCATACCTATAACAAGTATAGATTGGCGCTTGCACAAATGTTAGTGTTTGGCCGAGTTTCTCCTCCGACTTGTGGCGTGCGCCTTGAAGTTTTCGCACAATGGGGAGGCACC
>NW_016216497.1:0-1651 GCF_001687245.7 Rhagoletis zephyria | reverse complement strand
GCGTAAAACTGTAGGTCCCTCCGCTTTGTGTGACAACATCAAGGCGCACGCCACAAGTTGGAGGAGAAGCTCGGCCAAACACTAACATATGTGTAAGCGCCAATCTATTATTATTATTATTATTAACTGCTCAAAAAAAAAAATAAGCTATTTTCGAAAAAAAATTAAATTAATTAAATCAAAATGTGATTTAAATATTCATTTTATAAAGCCTATTTTCGCTTAGTTAAGTGTAATTTAAAATATTTCCTTTATCTTATTTAAAATCAATCATTTGTTGTTACTTACATATGTTTAATAACACTCTCAGGAAAATCCCAAGTTTTGAGATGACACAAAAAAATGCCGATTAAATTTTCAAAAAATTCAAATTTCAACAAGGAAAAACTAAAATTATAGTACGTTTTCGGCATTTTTTTTTCGAAAAAGTCAAGCAACTAACGACGAAAATCAATGGATAAATAAACTAATGGTCAAATAAAAATGCCCAAAAATTTATGGTATGAAATAGAAGCAGGAAATAATGTTACTCATACGCCATATCGTACATGGCCGTACTCTTACTTACTCCTACGTGGCTTAAGAGCAGTTTTGCCAGTACTTCTTCAGAGAAAAGGCTAAATGGGCCTAGAATAAAACTAAATCAATACTTTAGTTATGGCTAAGAAAAATACCTAAATTAACAAATCAAATATTTTTTGTCTTTACTATAACTTCAGTACTACTTATTTCGTAGCCTCACAAAATTTAAGGCTGGTTTTCACTATGTCATAATATGACAACAAATTTTGTCAACATATTTTTGACACAACTTCATCTCCTAATCCCATACCTTTACCGATTATAATATCGGCCAAAAACNATTTTGTCAACATATTTTTGACACAACTTCATCTCCTAATCCCATACCTTTACCGATTATAATATCGGCCAAAAACAGACAGATAGCCAGTTGAGCAGCACTTGTACACGACTGAAGACCTGTTCTGATCTAAATCAATCGATAAACCGTTTCTTAGTTTCATTTGACAATGTGTTTTCACTTATTTGACGACAAATGCCATTGAATTTGACATAGTGAAAACCAGGCATTAGACTGCTTAAGACAAAGTTTTGATTCCATCTCATCGTTCTGTAAAAAGTGACGGTGCGGTATAATATTTAGCCCCATCGCGTGAAAACCAATACTTTAGTAAGCCCCATTAAACTTACTAAAGAAAAAGTACTCACACTCTTTAGCCCGTGCAACTCGAGGGTACCCTTCCTAGCAAACTTCTCCTCAACGCGATTCGCTGTTATATTAATATGGCCTGGTACCCAAATGAGTCGGACCGGGGAAAGTTCCCTAGCCAAAGTTGGGTATCATGACAACATTTGTAATTGTTTTTCATTCCATATTTAGTACTAAAAATCGCATAAAGCATTTTAACGCTATTTAAATTTGCAGTTAATATTTTGAGCAAAAGTGAAAAGCTAAGAAAACCTACATAGTTTTAAGAAAAAGCTAAAGCCTAAACATGCTGAAAACGCTAAATCTAGCCGGACATAACTAAAATGGCAACACTGCGTATGAAAAACATTTTTCATGTTGAAGTTCGAATTTCTCTGCATTCGCCAAACAAACTTAAAATGAAAATATTTTGGGAAAATT
>NW_016216496.1:0-1651 GCF_001687245.7 Rhagoletis zephyria | reverse complement strand
TGGTTAATTGAAAAATTAAATGCATTCATGTTCAGTTCTTTTTCCTTCTCTTTCTCTTGAGATGAGGAAAGTTTGCTTTTGGCTGCTTCTGCTTTCGCTGCTTCTTCTTCTTCAGCAATCAGAGCAAAGGTCAAGCAGTCGTAGATTTACTGCTGTGGCTGCTGTTGTGGCTGCAATTGATTGCAATTTTTTCTCTTTTACTTTACCTTACCTTACCTTCTTCCAGAGAAGAACCCTCGGGCCCTTCTTGACCGAAAATTGAGAGACAGTGGTCGAGAAAGTGCGAAGTGCGCACTGGGCAGCACAGCACGACCAAGTCTGACTTTTACTCACTGACTTCAACTGACTGTGTGAAAGAAGATATGTTACAATTAACGAGTCTGCAAAGGCAGCAAAGCTGAGATGTTCTTTCCCTTCTCTTTTAACCTTAGACTTAGGTAGTACCTGTAAGCTCTGNCTTGCCTGTAAGCCTGTGTATATCTCTAATTGAAATGGAAATGAAAGTGACGCTTCTTCTTTAGAGTCGGCATCAGAGAAGCAGAGAAGCAGAGAGCAGGATCATTTTATCATCATTCAGACACACAGACGCTCTGCACTTGCTGCTATTACTTTGTAGCATTCATAATCATTTGACTTGGGGAGATTTACTGCTGTTGCCCAAGGAGAAAGATGAGGAAAAGTGAAAGCTAGCATTTTGAAGTCGTACTGCGCTCATCAGCTAAAGAAGATGCTGAGGAATATACTCGTTTAGAAGTAGTTTGTCTGGAAAAACTTGAAACAAGTTGAAAATATTATTTTACTAGTTCTGTTCATTTTTTTGCCATTTTTGTCATAATCTCATAAATTACACCAGGGCGAAGTTTTTTACGTTTTATGGAAATGATGATGCGCCTGTGTGCTCTTTTTTGCACTGTTTGCAATGTTTTGCTGAGGAGGATCAGCATCTTTTTTTCAATCACAGGTAAATTTCTGTTTTGCTGCTGCAGGAGCAGCAAAACACTCAGAGAGATTAACNCTTTGAAGCAGCCCAAACTAGCTCTAGAGTCTAGACATTTTTGCTGCTGTTGTTGCGGTCGGCAAAGATGAGGGTCCTAAGAGAGAGAGAGAGAACGTCCGAGAGAGAAAACTCATTAGCAGCTAGTCACTAGTCAGTGTTCCCTCTTTTAGTCCCTCATTTTGCAAATGATGCACCTCTTGCAAAAGCAAAATGGCAGTGATAATTGGATAATAACACACTTCTGACTGTCTGTCTAGCAAAGAAACAAAACAAAACAAGCAAAGGGCGCTCATTGCTTTGCTTTGTTTTGAACTCTACCTGGCGTTGAACTCCTCTCTTTTTTCAAGTTCAAGCTTCAACTTTTCTAATCATTGTGTAACTTCACAGTCAGCGCTGAGCAAACCATTGCCAGTAAATGCCAGTAGCACACACTGGCAGACAAATGTCTAACAGAAAGACAGAAATTGGAAGCAAGAGTTTGAGCAAGAGATTTCTGCCTGCTGGGCAAACTCTTGCTGCTGCTGTTGTTGGTGCTCCTTCAATTAGTAATTGCTACTAAACGATGGTAGTGTGCCCCTGCTGCCAACTACTGCGACTATTCAAATTGGCCAACAGCAACAGCAGCACTTAGATTATTAAATATTCATGAGACAG
>NW_016216495.1:0-1651 GCF_001687245.7 Rhagoletis zephyria | reverse complement strand
ATTTTCGCGTAATTTATTTTGAGTAAAATTGCTAGACGGTCCACAAAGCACTTAAGTTATAAGTAGACCAAATGTTAGTATTTATTGTAGAACATTTGTTAAACATTACCCATACGCCCTGTGGGCCTACATAATTACGAGCATGTACATATATACAGTAAGTCAATAAAGTTTAGGTACAGCGAATTTTTTACAATACGGGCTACTGTTTTTTAAATATTTTATTTTTCGCAAATTTTTTATAAAAATGTGGTTAATTCTACAACAAAAACCCCAAAAATTAACGTTCCAAACCTTGTGCAAAATTAAATAAAATTCTACAATTTTCATTCAAATATTGCACTTTCTATTTACGCTCTCTAGAAAAAAGTTGAGTATGAAGTTTTTTAGCCCATTCAATTTCAGTATAATATAGTGCAAGTATGAAAAAGTCAGAACTTACCATTGATTTTTGGGAAATTTTTTTGTTGACCTTTTTTTGGCCACCTTCAACAAAAAAAAAAATACTAAAAATCAATGGTAAGTCCTAGCTACCTCAAACTTGCACTTCGTTTTACTAGAATTGAATGGGCCAAAAAACTGCATACTCAACTTTTTTCTAGAGAGCGTAAATAAAAAGTGCAATAATTGAATTAAACTTTGCAGAATTTTTTTTAAATTTTGCACAAGGTTTGGAACTCTGATTTTTGGGGTTTCTGTAGTAGAATTAACCACATTTTTATAAAAAATTTGCGAAAAATAAAATATTAAAAAAAAATTTGCCCATATTGTAAAAAATTTGTTGTACCTAAACTTTATTGACTGACTGTAAGTACATTAGACAGCCTCATGCTCCATGCAAAAAAATAAATTTTGAAGTCCCTATAAAATACTATTTCAATTCAATTCAGCGTCATTGAAGAGCTGAATCGCGCTACACAAGTATGTTCCTAATCGCGATTTACATGAAAATGGTCTGAAAAGAAAGAAAAATATAGAGCACTAAAGTTGGTAAAAATTCTGCTAATAGGTCTAAAGTAATTAAATTTTTGATGCAATCTATACACATGCATATGTACATACATTCGACTGCATCGCCAAAAAAAGGTGCGGTTTTTCCGCCGAGATAACAAAATTTAGTATATTTGATTAATTCGATATTAAGTTATGTGAGCGGGACCGATGCGAAAATACCTTCAAACATGGAGTTTTTTATGAACAAACATATTTTTTTAAATATTTTTTTTTTTAACCATCTCTGATGACCAACCCGTTTAAGCTTAAAAAATCTACATAAAAGTATTACATATAATAAAACTATTATTATACCCGAGCGCACTTGTGCACAAGGGTATTATAACTTTGTTCACATAACGGTTGTTTGTAACAGGCAAAACGAATCGAGATAGATATAGACAAATGTATACATAAATGATCAGAATGAAAAGAGAAATCGATTAAGCGGTGCCTGTCTGTCCGTCCGTCCGTCCGTCCGTCCGTGCACACGATAACTCGAGTAAAAATTGAGATATCTTAACGAGACTTGGTATGTGCACTTCCTTCGGGCGTAGGACGGATGGTATTGAAAATGGGCAAAATCGGACAATAACCACGCCTACCTCCCATATAACGGTAATTTTCAGAAATACGAAAACTGCGATATTTTAGTAAC
>NW_016216494.1:0-1651 GCF_001687245.7 Rhagoletis zephyria | reverse complement strand
ACGAACTGATAACCTCCTCCTTTTTTGGAAGTCGGTTAAAAATTAATGTACTCCGCATAAAATGTGTACTTTTTAGAATGTAACAAAAAAAATCAAAAGTTATGTTCTAAAAAAACTTTCGTAGTATGTAGTCTTCCAATGTTTTTACAAAAGTATGCGCAGGAAAATCTATGCAGAGCTGGCAGCTACTGTTTACAATTTACTAGCTTCTCACGTTCTTGACTCAATTTGTGTAAACAATTAAGGGAATAATGACAAAAACATGTCAAACGCAAATAATTCCGGTTGAGTATAATGTCACGGCGTCTGTGAATTTGTAATTCTTTTTTTATTTTTTGTTTTTTTTTTTATACTGATTTTGGTAGGTGATATACATATATATGTATAGCGTGGTGTTCACGTAAATAGCACACATTTATTTTTTTACACACATCACAATGCGTGATATATTTCCTTCGTTAATTTTTTTTTTTTATAAAATATATTATATTCTATAACATGAATCATATAAGTCAAAGTTAAAACTTTGTACACAATTCAGGAAAATTTAAAAAAAACTTCAAAAAAAAATGTCATCAAAATTTTTAACTTTTAATTCAGAATTTTTAGAATCTTATTGGGTTTGCAATTTTGTAGCGTATTCAATTTTAGTATATGCAGGTCTGAAAATTCCAAAAAATTCCTTTCAGTTTTGAGATTTTTTTTTTGTCTAGGGTGTTGTGTATTTACTTCCACGTAAAAAGAGATTTTGTTCATGCGTTTGTTTCTCTTTAGGAAACTTTCATTAATGGTACCTGATTGTTTTTTTTGCCATCTTTTAATACTAGCGCTATTTTTTATATTTTTTTGGGGTTTTCACAGGACCT
Source organism: Rhagoletis zephyria (assembly GCF_001687245.7). Taxonomy (NCBI): domain Eukaryota; kingdom Metazoa; phylum Arthropoda; class Insecta; order Diptera; family Tephritidae; genus Rhagoletis; species Rhagoletis zephyria. The sequence continues at coordinate 785 of NW_016216494.1, read as the reverse complement.
ATAAAAAATAGTTAATACTAAGAAATGGTTAAATAAAAAATTGGGTATTATTATTGGAACCTCCTAAAGAGAATCAAAAAAAAATAAATTTTCAGGAATTCTATACCATTAATATGAAAAGGTGTTTTTTTTTATATTTTAAATTTTCTCCCATAGCATATATTTTTGGACCACCCTAATGTACACACATATGTATGTAGTATGCACGTTAGTAGTAAAAGAAAACTATTAAAACAAATAAACTTCTTTTAATCTTGAAATATGCTATTGATTTCCTTAATGTTTCTCTTTCCTCCAGCATTGTTTGTTAAGTTGCGTGCTTTTGGTGGCCGTCAAGCGTGTTATTGCAATCGTTTACTATAACTGAGATCTTAATTAGTTGAGTTAAAAATCTTTATTTTTAAGTTAGTAAATTGTTTGCTTCTTTACTTTTTCAAACATACTTCTTCTCAAACATAGCGTTGAAGTAATTCAAACTTGGATAGTTTTTGATTTGCCATTCAGTTGTCAGCAATGCATAATGATTGTGTTCAACCTAATTGGGCATGCGTGCGTCCGAACATTTAAGTGTGATTTATTTATTTAACTGTTTCATTCTGCGTTTACTTAAATATATGTAAATAAAAAGGGTATATCAGTCCGAACAAATTTTTTGCAGATATTTGACATTTTATTGTTTGTTTAGAAAACCTTTCTAAAATGTTTTTCAATATTATTTGGGCTTGATTGAAAAAACGTCTTCGTAAAGCTATGTATGTATTTGATATTCCTTCGCTTGGAGATTT
>NW_016216493.1:0-1651 GCF_001687245.7 Rhagoletis zephyria | reverse complement strand
CTGCTGAGGTGGACTGGGGTTAGCCGTGGAGGCTGCTCTGTTTGAGCAGCAGGGGGCCACAAACGACGTGGTCCACTGCCGATGTGTCCGTAGTCCTGAGCAGACTCTGAGGTGACTCCACCCCTCGCAGCATTGCACTTGACTGAGGCGGAGTTGTGGTGTAGTCGTCTCTGACATACACAGCAGGTGTAGGTTTCTGGTCCTGGGTTTGACTCGATGCCAGCCCTGAGTAGAAGAAAACGTAGCGAATGTAGCCCTATGGACGAACAACTTCTGAGATACTTCGCCGACCTAAACGGGGTTAGATCGCCGAAACAACAGCCCTTGGTCGGGTAAAACCCGAGTCATTCCGGTACGTAGAACCGGCTGTCGTGGAAATGTCTTGCCTGGTTATCAGGCTATCTGGTTAAAAATTATTATTCTATGCTGTATTTTATTGGCCTAAACTGAATAAAAAATATGACCAGATAACCTGATAATCAGACAAGTGTGAGCAACCTCAATATGCTAGTGTTTGGCCGAGCTTCTCCGATATGTGGCGTGCGCCTTGATGTTGTCACACATGAACAGTGGCGTAACTATATCATCTGAGGACTGTGGCAAATCCTTTGGATGGGGCCCTCCTAGTACAAATCGTCACGTTGTTATTTAATTTTAATAAACCACATAAGCAGTTACCCAACACTATTAACAATGTGTTCACTTTAGTTAAATATCTAAAAAATTTTGTTTTCAATAACATGGGTTTTTACATTGCAAATTTACAATCTAATTTTGATAAGATATTTATTAATAAAATTTCATCAAAGTTTAACGATAAAGCCATAGAATTTTCAATAGACAGAATAGCCAAGTTACGTAGCCTTTCGTGTCCCATAGAGTATCTCAAATAGGTTTTTATTAATTTTAGTTTCAAAAATGATCGTTCAGCACAGGAATTGTAACAAATAACATTAATGCAGTACATACTCCAGGAAAGTAGAACAACATAAAATAAAGTATATTTATATGGGCATTTCCAACGGTCGCGAACCATATGTTCCACAATGGCTGCAACGGTTGTGGTTTTGGTTTTAGTTTGTGCTGGAATTTTATTATATTGAACTGCAGTGTAACGCGGGTAAGTTTTACGTATAAACATGTTGTGCTTGTTTCGTGGAGTATGACTTTTCTGTCCGATCTCGTCCAAAATGATATATATATATATATATCCAATAAAAGGGCATTATATCTACTTTCACTTGGTGTATGCATTGTCTGCTGCAACTTACTGCTGTTTGATAAAATTACTATTTTCAGTCATCAAAGTAAAAAATGAACAAATATTCATCGTGTGGATGGAACGGAACTCCATTTTTTTAAAAGGGAAATACATGCTTATACCCCACATTCGGATTATGCGGATAAAACACGTGACTTTTGTCAGAAAAGTTTCACTGGAATGGAGTTACGGTTAAAATAATGGACTTCCGGTATGTTTAACCCAATTCTGGTCGAGACCGGAAGTCGATAATACGACCAAAAGATAGAGCATCCCCGACATATTTTTCCCGTTTTCCAATAAAAACATCCTACAGTTATCATCAATTTTCGTATCCGGAAACAGTGCAGTTTAGTTCGATTTTCCGTATCCGAAAACGCATACAAAAAA
>NW_016216492.1:0-1651 GCF_001687245.7 Rhagoletis zephyria | reverse complement strand
CTGTACTCGTGCGACCTGTACCTTTTCCTTGCTTGCCACTTCAAAAAAATCTTCTTCCTCAAAAAAACACCACAAGCCTTTTCTTCCGTAGCCTACTTTGTTCATTGGTGTCGTTTTTTCCTTTTAAAATCTTCTTCTTCCGCAATTCCCCTTAATTCTCGANATACCTCCGCAATAGCGCGTTTAATTGCGCCACATTTAAATTTTCCAATTTCATCCTCGCTGCTGTACTCGTGCGACCTGTACCTTTTCCTTGCTTGCCACTTCAAAAAAATCTTCTTCCTCAAAAAAACACCACAAGCCTTTTCTTCCGTAGCCTACTTTGTTCATTGGCGTCGTTTTTTCCTTTTAAAATCTTCTTCTTCCGCAATTCCCCTTAATTCTCGATGTTTCTATATGCACTGCTTGCTATCACCCCTTTTCTTTTCTCATCAGTAGTTGAGCGTCGTTGTCAATTCGTTTTGCGTTTGTTTTTCCCTGTATGTGCCTGCTCGTTGCACGGTCGTTGCTGCCGTTTACTCTTTCTTCGTTGAGTCGTTTGCTGCGTACCCGCCGTTGGTAATTTGAGCGTTTATGTGCTATTCCGCTGCACTTTCGTTGCTCACTTACCCTTTTTGATCGTTCTTTCCTTTCGCATACGGCGTCGGTATTGTGAGCGTGTGTGTGCGATTACGTGCCCCTCACTCGCTCCGTTTACACCTTCTCCTTTACGTCGAGTGTTCTGCTGCTGCGCCACCGCTTTCGAGATATGTACGTATGTGCTTTGGGTATGTTGCACAGCTTATTTCGTTTTTCTTGTGACGCACCTCCGTATTGTATTAACGTTTTCCTTTGTAAATTTATTTACAATTTTTAACTCCTGTAGGCGTTCTCGATACCCGCTTCTGAATCTGTCAAGATGTACCCCGGTTAGTAGTATAACAATTAAATGGAATGTTTATTATTAAATTATATGATACAGAGTTAAAAGTATTCAATTCTATGTCCGGTTATTGAACCGTTCCGACTCGCTGTTCGTACTTGACTGACTGCTCGCTCGCTCTCCCCATTCTCACTTTACACAATTTTTCTGCAAGAGTATGCGATTTATTTCGTACATCNTGTTGCACAGCTTATTTCGTTTTTCTTGTGACGCACCTCCGTATTGTATTCACGTTTTCCTTTGTAAATTTATTTACAATTTTTAACTCCTGTAGGCGTTCTCGATACCCGCTTCTGAATCTGTCAAGATGTACCCCGGTTAGTAGTATAACAATTAAATGGAATGTTTATTATTAAATTATATGATACAGAGTTAAAAGTATTCAATTCTATGTCCGGTTATTGAACCGTTCCGACTCGCTGTTCGTACTTGACTGACTGCTCGCTCGCTCTCCCCATTCTCACTTTACACAATTTTTCTGCAAGAGTATGCGATTTATTTCGTACATCTNATAGCTAAAATTTTTCTCCAAGGGTATGCGATTGATTTCGTATATCTCCATACCAATTTCCAAAACTCTACCATGCACACTTTCAGAGATATGTAGCATGAGAAATTCGGTTTGTATGGGAAGTGCCACGCCCGCTTTACATATAGATTTTTTCACTCTAAAACCATCCTTGGCAGTTTCAAAAAAATCGGTTCAGCCGCTCTCGAGCCTTGCGAAAA
>NW_016216491.1:0-1651 GCF_001687245.7 Rhagoletis zephyria | reverse complement strand
ATACAACTTTGGCGTTGCGTTGGCGTTGGCGTTGGCGTCGCTTCGACATCTGACTATGATTACATGCAATTATGTATATGAAAGTCTCCACATTACCAAAATTGGGCAACGTCAACGCAAAAGCAACACAGAGAGATGGCAAAAAGCGCAGTTGCCCTCGGTCGTAAAAACGGAGAACATATCAGCTGACACGATCTATCTTATGGGATCTGGGTGTTAAGAAAAACTCACCACCGCATGATCGTGACGTAGACGTTGCATCTCTATCTTTCTAGCAACAGCAAACTTGGTATGTCTCTACGTACTTCTACGCTACGCTACGTACACGTTCGCGTGCGTCGTTCGTCAGCTGTTCCAAATAACCAAAATTATGTGAAATAATTTTCCATTTTTAATCAAATGCGGACAAGAAATAGCGTTTTAATGCATTTATTGGTATAAAATCTTTATTCGCTGCTAGGCGTTCATTGTAGCAAGCAGGGGCGTTACTCGCCAACGCCAACGCAACGCCAAAGTTTTATATGGGCGGGCCTTTAAAGGCCAACGCCAAAGCCAACGCGTAAGTTCTATGTGGACCGGCCTTAAGTGTCATGTTTATTGATGCGCGTCGCTTTTACTTTGTGTCGATTTAGAATTTCAGAATGAAAGTTGTTTACCTTTTTAAGTGCATCAGAGTGCAAAACCAAATATATTCTTGTATGTATGTATATGTATATTTTAAATCTGGTAATCCAGTCCAAATTTTTCAATATGGTGCTTCTTTTTGTATATTTGCTTCGCGTAAACAAAATCTTTATATTTTAACGCAACGATTTAGACGCCCCGAACTCGCGCTTGTTAGCCGGCCAAATAGTCAATTGCAACTGTTCGAACGTTCCTTTGGAGTGGAAGAACAAAGCCCATACACAGGGTTGCCAAGCTTTGAATTTGAAAAAAAATCGCGGTTTTTTTCTCGAAAAAAGCACCAAATTTTTATTGGAGTATTTAATGGACTTTGTATGCAAGAAAAATTGTATTGTAGGGATGCCGATTCAAATTAATAAAAATCAATTTATTCTGTTTTCTATAAATTCAAATATTTTCGTTCAAGCGACGTTAAGGTTCTTGTTCTTGTTTTCTAATTTACAGCTGTGTCCAGCGTTCCCGTCTCGCTTACTGCCGTCCCTAAATTGGAGCGCTAAGCGTTGCGTTATCCATTGTCGACGAGTGTCAGCGCGCGCTATCCCCAAATCAACGCGTCGTAATTTTTGACGTTTTCTCATATCCTCTCGTTTTTATTCTCGTTTCCTCTTTCACTTTTTTGTCCTTTCTCTTTCTTTCCGTCTTCCGCATCCAACTTCAACACGTAACGCCCTGTCAAAAATGAAAATTCCAATTGCTCGGCGTTAGCGCCGCGTTATTGTGGGATGCTTCATACAAATTGTATGGGCATGAGGATTTTTGACAGTTGTTTGGCGCTTGACGCGCCAATTTAGGGATGGCAGATAGATGTAAGCAAAATTTATTAATTTTTCCTGAATGTTTAAATACTAAAATTTTCTTCGTTTTGCTAAATCGTTTCTAAAATTCCTATCAAACGAAAGAAAAACCCAGTAATGAAGTTTTCATGAACTAAGTGGTAGTTTAAATCTACACTGCAGACTCTTGTGAT
>NW_016216490.1:0-1651 GCF_001687245.7 Rhagoletis zephyria | reverse complement strand
CGATTCGTTTTGGCTGTTACAAACAACCGTTATGTGAACAAAGTTATTACATTAAATGTGCATACGATCATACATATTTGTACATATAAAAGTGTAATTTGGTTTGAAAGCAAACTCGAAAGAAATGAACAAATTTATTCAGATTTCAATTAACTTTTTTGAGAAAAGAGTAATTACTCAGGATCTGATTTATCAAATTATTTGATTAATCAAGATTACGATCAATTAAAAAAAATATTAACCAATTAAACGCACATCCCTAATTTGAAAACTATCGAGAAAACATGAGTCATAGAGAAGAGAAGAAACAAACCAATGTTACTTTTGCGGAAGAAATTTATTTTTAAACATAAAAATATTTGAATTAAATATAATATGATATTTTAAATAAAATGTGTTTATTTAGTAAAAGAATTAACTTCAATGGTTTTAAATTTTTTCAGGTGGCGAGTAGCTCCTTAACATTTAAGTGCAGACGGGCTATTTTAGTTGGATAAGTACCGACGTGATGTCTGCTAGACCACCACAGCGATACTAACGAAAACTTTTATTTTTCTTTATACATATTTATTAAAAAAAAAAAACTTTTTGTGTTGTTAATGCACCTAATTATTGTATAAGTAAACAAAATATAGCCATTTTCACGCTTATTACTAATTATAAACATTATATATTGCGGTCTCAAATTCATTGAAGGAAAACACATTTATCTTAGGAATTAACATTTATAAATTAAGCAATTGTTTTTTCGAGAAACATTTTTTATTACAGGTTAAGTACTATAAAAGCAACAAAAATAAAAATTAGAAATAAAATCAACTTTTTTCTTGAAAATCGTACCGTAAACTCGTACTCAAAAAAAGTACAGACGCTTGGTCTGACATACTTACCACGCGCGTTCTTATAAAAATCCAAACTAACCGAAATTTCATGCGCCGATACAGCCATCCGGTCTCGGACGCTTCGGAGCGTCTGCCGGGTGGAGAGAAGCACGGTGGCAACGTCTTTGCTAACATTTTTTATTTTGTGAGGATTTTTATTTTGAGGAATTTTTGAGGAACTTTCTCTCGATATACATATTTGCAGATAACAAATGCAACCATGTTTCACACAAGAGAGTTGTTAAATCGCTCTGCAAATTTTTGAACAAAAAGCTTTCCGAAATTTTATAAAGAGCGAAATACACCACACAAGCGTCTTGTCAAACATTCTTCAAACCTACTTCTCCCATTTCACCGTACACCATGCAAACATGACTCGTTCAAGCAAAGAATTTTAATTTTCTTCCGGATCATAATGTAAAAGGCTTTGGTTTTCTTCGATTTTTCTCTCTTGCGTCCTCATTCGGTAATCATTCCGTTGCGAATGAAGGGATTTTATCATACACAATGTAAGCGGTTTGATCAAACGTCAACATGGCGGCCAGAAAATCAACAAATTTTGATTTTTGTTCACATTCCCTCAAACGGCTTGTCTAACCTTCTTACACCCCCATACACAACATATATAGCCTTAAGGAAAGGGATATTTCTCTTGGTTTGTCAAGCCGCTTGTGTGGTGTTTTTNAACACCCCCATACACAACATATGTATACAGTATATGTTGCTTAGCTGCACATCCTACTTTGCACGAAAAACTTGTGCACGTAACC
>NW_016216489.1:0-1651 GCF_001687245.7 Rhagoletis zephyria | reverse complement strand
TCTCCAAACCAGATTTGACAAGGGATGACAGAAAATCGTTCCAGTGTGTAGGAATTTTTTCTGAACGAAATTAATTTTTCATATACAAAATTTTGTATTTTTTTTCATAAAATACACCGCTTTTCCTTTTGAAAATTAGGAAGGTCAAACGTCATTTTTGGTATATAGTTTGCTCGCCATTTTTGCTTAGAATTTATCATAGAATTTGAATTTGCTAAACACTTTCTTGGAAAATTTTGCTCCGAACAAATTGCTCTGCCCGAATATACATACACATACAAAAACGAAAGCCCATAAAAGTGATGCGTAAAATATGATCGTGTATAATTTTTAATTACATATGTCTGTACATTTCAGTTAATCAAATAAACTGAAGCTTCAATTAGATTTGCACGCAAGTATTACCATTGGCATTTAAATGGAATTTTCCTAATACTTTCATGTGTACATATTTCATTAGCCAATTATATCACATACTCGTAGGCACTTTTGGCGTTTCAAAACGTATTAACTAAGTGTAAATTGTAATTTGTTTTGAATTAACTGTAAAATTGCGCATAATTGAGTTGACCGCAAAATGGCTAAGTGTCAATGGAAATTATAATTGCTATGCACACACAAGTGTTTACCTGTGCATAGACTGTTATAACTATTAGTAAAATTGTTAGAAATACGCGAAGCCAAACAACGTCATAACTGCTGGCAGCGACCTTCAAAATATACAAATAAGTTTTCCTTAAAGAAGAAACAAATGAACACGTCGCACAAGTGAGGACATGAATAAAGTAACAACAAAAATTCGATCTGCTTTGAAAAGTGTGAAATGCCCATGGCATTGCATTTTCCAAATTTGCCAATGCAACAAAGCCTTAGTAGTACATATATCTTTGATTAGTATTACATCTAACTTTTATGTAGTGAATGAGGTATACTTTTGAGCAATAAACTTGTTATTAGCTGACATGGTCTTTACTGGCCAGCTATACAAAAGTTCAATATGCGGAAATTTCACACCAAATGTCTATAATTTCCGTCAAATTGCATATTTAAGGCCAAGCGGCAAGGCCAGCACGTCATGGCTAATTGGACGCCCACACATACATATGTACATAGGTATGTATGTATATATGTATGCACATACATATAAAGCTTCTATAGAATTTCGTTAGAAAATTTTGGCGTTCAGCAAAGTTCAAGCGCAAAACGCTCCTAGCAATTTCCCCGAAATATAGCCAAGCCTAACGCTTGCCATCGCAGTCTTACTGAAATTCTGCGCCAAAAATTTCAACGATGTAAAGGAAAGAGTGTAAAGCGTATGGCATAAGTTGTGCGGATACTGATTTTTTTCATACACTGGGAATTGTAGTTTCCACGCGTGTCCTACTTTTTCACTTCCTCTCTACTATCTTTTTCCCACAAAATAGGCAATTAACGCTTGCCTTGATTCTTGCTTAGCGCCCATACGGTTTCCCCACTTTTACAACTATACCATCAGCGCATTTTAAGTTGATTGCCAGTTCTCGCTGTGAATTATAAGTAAAATATTGTATACGTCATAACTACATACACACACAGCCAAAATATTTCTTTCTCCAGCCATATCCTGCTTTTTGCTCGTTATGAAAATCAATTGTCTGCAATTTATGCAAAA
>NW_016216488.1:0-1651 GCF_001687245.7 Rhagoletis zephyria | reverse complement strand
AGTTTTCATATATCTCCATACCATGTTCGAGTAAATACTCTACCATGAAAACTTTCAGAGATATGCAGTATGAAAAATTCGGTTTGTATGGGAGTTTCCACGCCCCTTTTCCAATAACGCAATTTTTCTCCATGAGTATGGGATTTTTCATATATCTCCATACCATGTTCGAGTACTCTACCATGAACACTTCCAGGGATATGCAGTGTGAAAAATTCGGTTTGTACGGGAGGTGCCACGCCCCCTGCACCTAGCGGTATGAAATATACTTTACATCCGATTCTCATACCTACCAAATATACACANTCGGTCAAGCCGTTTAGGAGGAGTTCGACCACTAACTCCGTGACACGAGATTTTCATATATTAAATAAGAAACAGCTGTTCGTAAACGACGGTTTCCGACTGAATTTCAGTTTTTTTTGCAAAATTATACATACATATGTATATTTTCCTGTCATAAATATAACGGTGGTCCTCCACAATAACAACAAAATTTAAAAAATAAAAACTCGTACTATTGTTAAGTGACTCATGTCTTTAATCATTGTCTTATTCATGTATAATCTTTACTACCTACTTTAGTTAGGATTAGACATGGGTTAGCCAAGGATTATAGACATGAGCCTCTTAACAGTAATAAGGGATTTGATTTTTTGAATTTTTAGTTGTGTCGTTATTGCAGAGGATCATCGATATGTGAATTCATATATTTCGATAATGAAATAAATTCCAGCATAAATACGATTTTTATTTGCATATTTATACATATGTCACTCAATTTCAGCGCCACCTGGCGGCAAATTTTTTTCGAAAGGATTCATTTTCCTGTTATCAATACATATTTTGAATCTGAGGAAAATGAGACCATAAACACGATTTTTAGTAATAATTCGACTCCAACGCCACCTGGCGGCTCTTTTTTTGCAATGGTATTGTTTTTCCTATTGGCAATACATATCTCAAATATGGGGGGAATCGGCCCATAAATATGGGGTTTACTAATAACTCGACTCCAGCGCCACCGAGCGGTTGTTTTAATAGTTATTCTGCTATTCGGAAGGTAGACAAATTCAAGAAACAAATATCATAAAGATCGGTCCAGCCGTTCTTGAGTTATAAATGGTGTAACTAACACGACTTTGTTTTATATATATAGATTGCCAGAAAATAAAAAAATAATTTTCCATTTGAATTGCTGGTGCAATCAGCTTTTATCCATTTTCTTAGCCTTCACTTCGAAGTTACATACGTGTTTCTGATTTACTTTGTTTATTTATAGGGTTTCCATGCAAATTGCCAGAAATTCTAAATTATACATGTCACCAATAAACAAAATCTCGACGTGCCAGAAAAAACCAGAGGGGTTTTTTAATTTCGCAGGCCTCTGTTATCTTCGCAGCGTCATTCAATACGGGTTTTAAATCTAGTGGCGTCATCTTCCTAGTCGCCAGGGAATACCGACGGATCGTACAGTGACTTCTCGTGGCGTTTTCTGCCCCTTGCTTCATCCTAGATATCGCTCCTTTCGTTTTTCCAACCACTGAATATATCCGGACCATTGTTTTGTACAAATTTGTCGATAGCTTTAAAAATTTCGTTGGTAGTGGTGTAAGTCTCAAGTACTTCGCTCATCAAAAGTTCTTCTTCG
>NW_016216483.1:0-1652 GCF_001687245.7 Rhagoletis zephyria | reverse complement strand
TATCTGGCTAGAAATAAGAACATCTTAAGTTTATTGCTCAGCTAAAGCAAGCCGATTATTTTTAGCAATGCCTGACAGGTAACTCCAGATGGAGAAACTCATTTTCATGACTTCGTCGCTTACTGAGGGGAATGGAGAATTTTGAACAGCAGGTATCTTTAATTCAAATGTATTTGACTGATTTCCATGAAACTTCGTACATAGGGGTATTCGAGGTCACTGATTTCGTATATCATATTAAATTTTCAAAATTCAAATATAGCGTGCGAATTAAAAAAAAAACCTAATACGGATTTTATGAAAACGATATCGTAATCTAGAGATCAAAATTATATTTAAGCAGGTTTAAGTGTTTGGCCGTCTGCAGGTATGTAATAGTTTTCAAATTTCTTGATTTTAGTTATATATAAAATTATATCAATTTTGGAAATCTAATATTAAATTCGTAATCAGTGACTCCGAAAGTTCGTAGCTATCAAGTTTCATTACAATCCATAATTATTTTAAAAAGTCGTTCGCCATATTAGATCCGCCATTTCGAACTTATAAAATTCAATATCTTACTTGTTTTTTCTTACAAAAGAAATCAATATTTAGAACTGTCTTAAAGCCCATGAAGTGGTCCATGTATTGTATATGGGGAAAAAATTTTTCGTAGAAAAAGCAAAGATTCCTTGAAAATCAATATTTTTCGATCGGATAAGTCTCCGATAATAATACAAATGATTTTTTACGGGTTCACCTTTTACATTTCTGGAGGACCTATAAAAAATAGTTAATATTATATTCGATTTTAAACTTTTTTTTAGCACGCTAATATAGATTGTAAAAAAGTTTAAAAAAATTAGATACTCATTTCTTAAAAACGACACAACTGTAAAAAATATAAGACATAAATGAAAAAAATCCACAAATAAAAATGAAAAATATTCGCATGAGAAAAAAATATTAATTTTTGCGTTGACCATACTTGAGTCAAGTTAAAAAGTGGCCAACACAGAATGTAGTTTTGTTTAATATCACTAATTGGTTTTCCAGGTAAAAGCGTTATTTATATACGTATTTTAGCAAGTTTACTTATTATATATATATATTACTTCGGCCTAAAATAATATGTTATTTATCTATATAGATATGTATGTATGTAATTCTTTTTTCATATCACAAATCTGTCAATTTTCTAATAAAAAAAAACAAAACTTGTCTTACCATGAGGAACCCACAATAATGGCTCAACGCGCCTTTGTCCCAGAAACCGTCGAAATTCATTTGCCTGTGGAATCTTCGTCATGCTCATCACTCCTCCCTATCACCAGCGAGATTCGCCAGGAAGAAATCGAAGATAGGAAGTAAAATATATTTACTACTGGAAAAAAATAAAAATAAATACATATGTATATGTATGTACTGCTTTTGACAAAAATAAAATATTTTATCTTACCTATTTTTTTATAATTTCTCAATAGTTCCTGATTTATACTTTTGCAATTTGCGATTTTCATATTTCCGAGGAAGCCATTTACGAAAAGCAGAAGCTCTGGTTCATCAAGCTGTTTGTTTGATTTGACCTCACTAAGATACCCTCTATTATACTCGCATTGCAATCCGAAAGGCTTGGTAAAATATTCCTTAAACGTGTAAATACTGTGCAT
>NW_016216482.1:0-1652 GCF_001687245.7 Rhagoletis zephyria | reverse complement strand
TATTGTAACTGGAATTACTGAAAGGAACATATTTAGGTGCATATCTCTTTTTTTTGTATGTAAAGCGCGCTAGTTGCAGAAAGTTGACAATCGACATTCTAATTGAAGAAAAAAATAATAATTTAATTTGGTTGATGTCTTGTGGCTCCGCCCAATGTTTGAAAATCCACTTAGAAAAATGACAAGGTGGGAAAGCCACTTGCTATCTTTTAAGTTTCTAAGATGTTCCAGACAGGCGAAATTGCCTTAAATACTTATTCCTTAAAAACTCCAACATATGACGAAAAACCCTTCTTTGAAGTCAGATTTTTTTTAATGAATACATTTCAGCAACAGTGAACTTTGGATACGGAAGCTTCACATTGAATACGTGCGGGCTTCGTTTTTTGCAAATTTTCTGAATTTTTAAACTTTTTTTGATACTTTTAATTAAATATTCAAAAATATGTATATATATTTTTTAATTTTGCACTCATTTGTTTAATAAATAAATTACATATATGTATACCAATCGAAAGCTAAAAGCCTATTGAATGTCTTAAACAGATTAGTGAAAATTACTAGCATTACCTATCTGTTCATACCTGCCAACCCGATAGGTAGGCCATAAACCCAACGTTTTCACATTCTATGGGCTTAATACTTTCGATTGGTATATAATCTGTTCATTACACATATGTGTGCAAAATTTAAAAAAAAGATATAATTTTTACTTATTGTATATTTTTTTCTGTTTTTTTTTCTTCCAATGGCTAAAAATACGATTTTTTTTTTGATTATTTTTAATGGTAATCGGTAATTATTAATAATTAGAAATAATAGTAATTAATCATTTAGCAGATTTAAAAAAAATAATAATTTAATCGGTAATCATTATAATTTGTAATCATTACTTTAAAGCTCTGTAACATACATAAAAAAATATTCCGATGTTTTGATAACCTTCTCCTTTTTTGAAGTGGGTTAAAAATGACAAGAAATTTACCGAAAAAAAAAATTTATTTACAAAATTCTACCAAATTAAAAAAGTTGTAAGGTTTGCATGGCGACTAGTATACATTTAACTAATTTTATCCATGAATTTTGGAGCCAGTTACCCCAACTTCCACTTCAAAGTGTTGTTTTTCATTAGGGAATATTTTGTACAAATTTCCTTTTGCAACACCATGTCCGCCCAATTGAAATTGACAAATTTGAATAACTACTAGTGATGTGCTGAATANATCCGATACCGATTATTTACATTAAACCCTCGCCATTATATGCATTTCAAGTTTAGAAAAAACTTTCATTACTAATTTATATGGTATCGGCTAAAACCCTTGAACTTATCGCAACGGAGAAATATAATTTTTTCAGTTTTAACCTTAGTCGATCCAAGGTTCAAGAAAAATGCTTTGACGGATGAAGAAGCCTTTAAGGGGGTTCTGTAACCAGTTAGCGACAAGTTTTGGATCGATATCGCACCTGTTGACGTAAAAATCATATCATAGGTCAGCAAAAACGATACAGATTCGAAAATTGTAGCTAACTGGTTACAGAATCTGCCACCAGGCCTACATAAATGATATCGTCCGATTCAGCTGGAACAAAAATGCTTTAAGAGTTTCTCTGTATATACACATCTTTCATTTGAATCAGTATTAAAAACT
>NW_016216481.1:0-1652 GCF_001687245.7 Rhagoletis zephyria | reverse complement strand
TCTCCAAACTGGCTGACTTGATGAAGTGGTTATCTTTTTACCTTTTTTTTAAAACACAAAAATGGCAAATTAATTCGTTTAAACTAGTGAAAGTGAAGCTGCTTTCAAACTTGGACGTGTACACATGCAAAGCCTTCCTCAAATTGCCCATGTGTCTTGTAAGGACTTTTTGCGGTAAAAGAAAAAACCAAGATAACAAAGTTGGCGTAAAATTACCATGCTGACGGCGTCAACTTTAGCACAGTATTAGCACTGGTAGTCACCACGAGACAATTTCCGAATCGTTGTACACACTTTTCTTTCTTTCTTTCTTTACTCCTTGCTCTTCGCTCTTTACTGATTTTGTTTGTCTGTTTTTGTGCCCTAACCAGCGGCAATTAATCGACGGGCAATCAGCGTCGAAAGCACCACCACCACCACATCACACCGACACTTTAGCAGCAGACGACGAGACAATTTACGATACGATCTCGATGACTTTAAAATAGCCAAATCGTGCTGCAGATGAACCGGTCTGATAGAGGTGTGATGGCAGTGCTGGTGACGGAGCAATTCGTGCGCAAATTATTTGCATTTGCCTACGCTGCACATCACTCTTTTTTTTGGTGGTGGTATGCATCACCATTTATATTACAGATTGTCCCTCTCCTCACCCCCTTTGATGACAATCACCAGCTTATGAATCATCATCATCATTATCTTCATTTGATACTGCTGCTGCTGCTGCTGTTGTGGCTGTATATTTAGTCAGAGATGAGCAGATTCTGGACTACTGCTGATAAATCTACTGTAGTATTTAGTAAACACGCAGTGCACAGTTTCCCAAAGGCACCAATATTCAATGGTCCGTTTTGTTGTTTCGGTTGTTGTCACCATTGTAGGCACTTTGTTTGCACCAAGTTTTGATCATCAGTTTTCCTGTCTAAATTAGAGTACAACCTAGATGACACTGGTCATCACTTTGCAGCACAGTGTGCTGACGATTTGCAGGTGCACTTTTTCGCTGCACTTCACACAGTGTGTGATTGTCCCCACTCTTGATGGCAGTGACAAGTAGTTTCACTGCTAGAGAGAAAGAGAAGGGCGGCCGTCATCATCAATAACCGCTTGACACTGTCTCATATTCCATATTTGTGTTTTTGTTTGTTCCCAGGAATGGGGAAATGATAAAAAGAGAGAAAGAAAGGATGCTAAGTGGGCAGCAGTAACTGCAGCATTTCGGATGCTAATGATAGTTTGTGGTCTTGAGAGTGATTCAAATTGATGCACACACAAATTTAGCCTCTTGTTTTGGGCGCTGAATCTTTTTTCCTTTCTGTTTGCAGGTGTTGCGGTAATCGTAACCAAGTGCATTGACCAAGTGCGGACAGTTTAATATCCAATTACCATCACACCGATTGCTTGAAAGGGGATGTATAACTTTTGCTTTCTTTTCAACCAAATCACACTGCTCATTGGCATTGCAAGCACTGCAAAAGCATCTCAAAAACGACTATTATATCTTTTTTTCTTTTAACCGTGCTGTTCACACTGTTACTTTTGGTCAAGTGCACAACTTGCCTTGTTGACAGCTCTCAAACAAGCAGCAAACACGCTTGTAAAGCGCTAAACCAGACAGCAAAGAAAGCAGCTGCACTTGTGAAATGAAACTG
>NW_016216479.1:0-1652 GCF_001687245.7 Rhagoletis zephyria | reverse complement strand
AAATTTAAACTAGATCTCGGTCGATAGCAGAAAGCTATTTTATGGTAATTGCAAACGCGTAAACTCGTGAACGTGATGAGCGCTGTAAAATGCAAAATAGACTGTCATTTTTATTTTTATTTCTTCATCTTCTTCTTCTTTTACCCTCAGGTGCTCATTTTTGCTCACTTTTTGATGTGATGTGATGATTGATCAATCGATTGTAGTTTTGGGGTTTATTTTATTTTTATTTTAAGAGCAAGATGCTCTGATTTGTTTTATTGCGTGAATTTATTGCGTGAATTTATTTTGTAAAAAATGCAAAATAAAATTCAAAATGTTTGAAAATGTAAAAATAAACAATTTTTAAATGGGGAAATTTTGATAACAAACAACCTGTCCTTCATTGTATTACACATTAATTACCCAAAAGAGTTTTTCTTTTGAAATAAACAAAAAGCATTTTTTTCTTTTCACCAACACTAACAACTTCTGCTGAGAAATTAAACCTACAAACACACCTGGCTATTATTAGAAATAAAAAGAAAGAAATAAAAGGTTAAAGCTGATTGTCTGCCCTGACCTCTGAGCATTCAATTACCACCAGCTGAGGCTGAATAAAAAGAAGAAAAAGAAATTGCCGTTAATGCAGTTGCGTAACATCACAAAAATTCCTTTTCATCTTTATTTTTCTGAAAAAGCCCATAACTAATTCCTAAGTGTGATTACACACTTTCATCCTTAGTCACACTTTTTTCATCACTTTTTAACTAGCGGACATTCTTTTCAATTTAGTGCCACTTTTTAAAAAAAAGTTAAGTGCAAGTTTAATATTAAAAAAGTAGTCGTGCAGACTGAAAAGTAGAAAGACAGGTAAAAGATGGACATAATTTTTTAACTGTCGTTTTTGTTTGCGAGTGCGAGAGAAAAAGAAAGAAAGAGGTGACGCATTGTCTGAATTGTTTTCTCTCTTTTGCACGATACTTTTCTTGATTGTACTAAAATGCTCAACTTAGTTTGCCTGTGGTTTAGCCAATGTTCATGCTTGATGACGGCTGCTGCTTTCAATCGTGATCTTCGTGTGTGAGTGAGTGTGTTTGTCTGTTGAGAAATATGTTCTCTCTCTCTCTCTCTCTTTCTCGACTTCTAAATCTTATCATCAAAGGCTATTTTTGTTCTTCTTTCCTTGTACTTCAGCTGCCATCGATGAGAAAAACAGGCACTTTTTTCTATTTGCACTTGAAAAAGCAGGCCCAAAGCTTTGGCTAAAGCTAATACGATAGTGTCAAAGAGGCTTTCGGCTTCCAAAAACGGCGCTGGTGGTGATAATAAGCCATCAAGATCAGTAGCTAATTAAGCGGCGTTTAGCCTGGGTGATAGTGATAATATCACCAACTGAAAGGAGATCAGCCGTACAACGAGTGTGCAAATGAATGTGCAAGTGTGTGGTAAGCTGACATTTTTAGCTTTTCTCGCTTTTTATCAGCTCGCTCACGTTCGTTTGCTCTCTCTCTCTTTCTCTCTCTTTCACTTTTTGTACAGAGACGTTATCACCTACAACAACAGCAGCAGCAGCTGCTATGGTGATGGTCAACACTGCTCTTTAATTTCTCTATTTTCTCTTTCTCTCTCTCTCTCTCTCTCTCTCTCTATCTCTCTCTCTCTCTCTCTCT
>NW_016216478.1:0-1652 GCF_001687245.7 Rhagoletis zephyria | reverse complement strand
CATCATCAGCAGCATTATCAGCTGCCGCCGCCGAAGCTGCTGCTGCTGCTGCTGCCGCTGCAGCTGTACGACACTTGCACGTGTGCACCTTCTTTGAAAGGCGGTGATCTGCTCTCTGTCTGAAGTTGACTGCTGCTGTGTTTGCTGTTCTCCTGAAGTTCAGCAGCCCAAGAGTCGAGGACTTTTCCGCTTGAGAAGGAGAAGGAGAAACAGAGAAAGAGCTGCTGCTGTCGAAAGAGCAGCAGCACCACTTGCACTGCTCAAGGTGAAGTCGTGTAAGTTGTGTGTCGTGTTCACTTTTCTTTAAATCACCTTCTTGTTCTCCTTCTCTTTTGGCCGAGGTGTGTTTAGTGGCGAGTGCGAGTTTTGTCACTACTGTGCACGCAGACAGACACTTACTTCTGTTTTTTTGTTTGTTTGCTGAAAGTGTTGACTCCTGTGGGACTTCTGAACGGCGGCTTCTGAGCTTACTCACTTCAGTTTTTTTTCGTTCANAAGAGCAGCAGCACCACTTGCACTGCTCAAGGTGAAGTCGTGTAAGTTGTGTGTCGTGTTCACTTTTCTTTAAATCACCTTCTTGTTCTCCTTCTCTTTTGGCCGAGGTGTGTTTAGTGGCGAGTGCGAGTTTTGTCACTACTGTGCACGCAGACAGACACTTACTTCTGTTTTTTTGTTTGTTTGCTGAAAGTGTTGACTCCTGTGGGACTTCTGAACGGCGGCTTCTGAGCTTACTCACTTCAGTTTTTTTTCGTTCACTATTTTGACTGCTGATTAAGTCTGATTTAGTAAAGGTGGTCGTGGAAGGGCTCAAATTGCATAACTGAGAACATTTACTGCTAAAAGGGGAGATTTGTCAGAGTCTTATCAGTGCAGATTGAGATTGAGAGCTTAAATTGTGAGTCACAATTTGTGACTGCTCAAAGTGGTGAAGGTGGTGGCGGTGGCGGTGGTGGTGGTAGAGGTAATCCAAGAATGAGCACTGAGTTTTCAAATTTTGCAATATTATTCAAGTTTTTGCTTTGAAGATATGACCAAACTTGTGAGAGAAAACTGTGCGATGACTTCAAAGCAAGTCGTGGGAAAAAAAGTGGAAGCGGATGATGGTTTGGAGTGTATGAAGGTGATCACAATTAAAATGAAACTAAAAATGACAAGACTGAAGTATTGCACAGATTGAATGTAGATGAAAAAGTGATGAGAAGAAGGGTACACGAGACGAAGGTGTGTGTTTGTGTGTGTGTGAAGGTGAAGGCAATGATACGACAACGTACAACAAAAAAAGTGCTTCAAAAGTGCGACGCTGAACACGTCACCCCCTCATAACAAAAAACAAATTAAAGAAGATGACTTTTGACTTTTGCAGCGCTGAAGGGTGGGACCACTACTGCTGCCGGCGGCGGTGCACTGCAAACAGAAAGCTGATGGCTGAAAAAGCACAGCTTTCAAGTTCAAACTTCTGTTTCTGTTTTGATCTTCAGAAACAGTAGCAAAACTCCTTCACCATCAGCGTCAACTGAAGAAGAAGGTGGTGGTGGTAAAGAAAGGCGAGGACTTTCACCACCAGAACCGATGACAACAATCTCCTTCAGCAACAGCAGCAGCGTCGGCTGTAGTGTTGGTAGTGCATTTTGCAGGCACAAGCTCAAAGTCAC
>NW_016216477.1:0-1652 GCF_001687245.7 Rhagoletis zephyria | reverse complement strand
GCTTTTTCATTTTTTCATGCCCATGTTAATCAGACACTTTTAATCAGCGAAGAGCGAGAACCAAAAATTACAAATTTGACCAAGAAATAGGATATTAAAAATTATTTTTGTTTACAGCACACGCTATACGATACGTTCAGTTCTGTCCGCCGCTTCAGCAACTCATCGAGCTATCACTCCCACTCTACAGAGATACAACGCACGTCTGTTTCATCCGTGTGACCGCCACATGCGTAATTGCTTAATTATGGAAATATTTACGCGTCCACCCAATCGCACACCTCTTTTGGCAGGATCATGGCGGAGAGGGTACTAGCAAAAAAAAAAAATTAAGTGTAAAGGAAAGGACGACGAATTCCTTGCCAACTGGCTGGCGCTGACGATAAAAGTGCGTGTTGGCACGTAAGAGGTCTATTAGGTCTGTATTTTTGAGCACATTATTATTACGAGCAATTACACTCGAGCATTTAACCTACATATATAGCAAAAACAACAAATAAAATATGTTTCGGTGAGTTTTGGTCCTTCACGTTTTTTTTTTGCGTATGGTACGGATGGGTTTTTAAGACTAAATTACGTATAGACTCTCACATTGTATTGTATTCGAAAATTTAAAACAAAAAACGTTCAGTTTGTCAAGGTTTGGGCAGTGTTTTTGTGATGGATTGGATGAGTAAACATAGTTCGTAAATAAAACGAACACTACTAGTTTGATGTGAATGTGAGATGTGGTTTTTTAACATCTTGTATGACGCGTGGCACATTCAATCAATATTTCTTTCAACGCTGCCAACTTCACACCGTAAATTTATTTTTGTAATAACTTACCACTGTCTTAAAGTGCATGAATTGTACTTTCTTTTTGGATAATTATTTTTTCAAAAAAGCTTTGGTGGAATATATTATATTAGAAATAGTCGCGCTATGGCTACATTTTTAACAATAAAAGCGGAAAATCGTATGCAAAATAAATAGTTAAAAATCGATTCGAAAAGAATTATTCTACCTGCTTTACTGTTGTCGCAGATTTGAACGCATTCTAATTACATAAATTTTTTAACTAATGGTGTCGTTTTCGCTGGAATGGCCCACATGTAAATGTATGTAGTTAGTTACTAATTAGGTCGGTTGACATTTTGAGAATGTTGTTTTCTAGAGTTGAATCAGTTTCCTTTTTTTTTCCCCTCTAGTTAGTGTTTGGCCTGTAAGTAGTCAAGTCCTTACCACCTCTCCACTACTTTTTTACTAATGGAGTCATAACTATGTATCTAATCTTATTTCTCATTAAATATCATTTACATACATACTGTACTTTTGCCTTATCCTGATTATATAAGCATTCTTTGCTAGCTTAATGTTAGTAAATTATTCATTTGCAGTTTTGTGACTTTGTCTAATTACTTTGATATGTACTTATCAACTTTACGTGTACGTTGCTACTTAATAATTTGTAAGTAGCAGTTGATTTGCAGAAGGTTTGGTTTGTGCTAATTGACATTTAAAAATTAAACTATTGTCTGCCAAATTTGTTGGAAGTGAAAGCAGAAAGACTACATACATACGTCGTTGGTCAATAGAAATGCAGCTCACTCAGACAAGAAAATGATAGGACCCTGATTTGACGTAGGATAAAGACTAGCTGACAATAAAAA
>NW_016216476.1:0-1652 GCF_001687245.7 Rhagoletis zephyria | reverse complement strand
TGATGAGTGAAAGTGCGCACTGCTTACCACTACACCACAGCGGCCGACGGCATTGCTGGGCATATAATTCGCCTAGGTTCTGCTGGTGGTTTCGAAAGCTAGAAGTGGTTGCGCACCAAGGAATACCTGATCCGAGCCTACTCCAAGTATTCCCAAGGGACCTGGCACCTTGACTGAGTAAAATAAGTTAAATTTAGTCTAGACTGGCATTGCCGCACTACTTTGTAAGTAGTTACGAGGGCCGGTGAATGCCTTGAGTGCAGCGTTACATAAACTCATATTTCTTCACTTATTTTTCATCATGAGTTGTAAGGCTATGATGACTGCAAATAACTCGGCTGAGAATACCGTAGCATATTCTCCAAGAGAAAAGTAAAACTAATCTCCATTATCTTCAATATAGACTCCAGACTCGACAAAGTGTAAACCAAGGCTCAGTGCTTGGATTAAGACTAATGCGTCGGAAGCTTTGCGGACTAGTATGGCAATCCTTCGTAGAAGGCACACAACATCCAGAAATAAATGCGAAAAATAAGCACTAACGCGACTATGGTACACTTAATCTATAGATTCGTTTAAAACCATGCGCTAACTCAGTTATAGCCCGACTTTTTTTACTATGATTATGCCCCATGCTTTTTAATGAACAGCGCACACTGTACTCCATTTCTTAAAGGCACCCACATTTAAGTTCACAATTTTCCATTTTTCAATTGTCGTTGACCATTAATTTTGGCCAGCTATGTACATTACATTTGTCAAAACATAAATAAAATGCAGTCATATGTACATAATTATATTTATCGTTGGCTGTAACCGTATCATCAAACAAAAACTTTCCACAGCGACGCATTCGATGTCACGTGAAAATGCTTATTTATCGGTCTATATAAACCCTGCAGGAAAAATTTTAGTTAAAGTAGTATCCCCAAGTTCAGGAAAGTTCAACTGGGTGTTAGGTTTTCTCAGGAGTTCTAGACGATGACTTCAAATTCTGACGGGAATGTGAGGGTTTACTCATAACATGCAGAACTTGAAACAATAACAAATATTATTACTTTTACTACTAAGTATGTTAAGTTAGGGTATCCAAAATACGTTACGAAAATGGTTAATCATTGTTAAATTTCTCCCTAAACCCCCTCATATTTAACCTTGTTAAGCTATTTCGGAATTTCGGTCCGTTCACTTCAAATTTAGCTGTTAGATAAATAAATGTCCCTCTTAAAATCGACTTTAAATATACTCAGCGATCGGGCAATGGAAATTTATCAGGACAAATGTCTAATTTGTTAAATTGACCAAATTTTGTATCCATCCATTTTGCGAAAACATTTTGTCTGACTGAATTGCAGCTTCGCTGTAATTTACGAAAAAGGTCGCAGATAAAAGATTGAGCACCATTTCGGGAGCCATGTTTCCCACCATGTAGCCCACGAGACTAAGGTGTCTGAAACTTTATTGGGCGAACTACGTTGCCTCGCTTTTTCTTCCGAATTACTATCCCAGGGGAGTTTCCCATTCAAGACGATTCTTAGTGTTAAAATATCGAAATTTTCTAATTGAAATCTAAGTGGAATGCAAACAAGTTGGAGCTAAAAATTTCGGTATTGCACCAATGGCTAATAAATTTTCCTGCAGTGAATGCAAAT
>NW_016216475.1:0-1652 GCF_001687245.7 Rhagoletis zephyria | reverse complement strand
TGTTTTTGTTATCCTTCAAATGTAGTACTGATGTCGTCTCGTGTTATTAGCTTTTTTATTTTGAATAAAAAAAACTTGCATAAGAATTAACACTGATTTGTTGAATCAATTTATTAAATCATTGCTAAATAATAAACTATTTAAATAAAAATTGTAAATTGAAACTACACAAATGTGTTTTTTGCTAAAAATGATCATTTGACATATTTTTTAAAGGTTTTTTAGCTAATGTTTCTACATTGAAACATTTTTTATACAATTTTTCTGTTTAATTATTCAATTAAACTTTTCCAAACTGAAAGGCTCAATGAACCTTTTATATCTCTCGGTAGCAATACAAACTGAGATTGACGCAAACAAAAAGAGATGATATTAAAAAAATACAAAAATTGGAAAAAGCTGATGACGACTGGAAATGGCTAAAACTCAAAAAGCAGAAAAAAATAATTGAGCAATTAAACGAAATAAAAAGGGAAAAGTAGTAAATAGATAAAAATATTATTTTTTTAACAAAAAAGTAAAAAAACACAGTTTTACAGTTGCTTGCACAGTTTCTTCTGCCAACAAACAGGAAGCAGTAATCTGATTTGCCATTTTTGTTAGAGTAACGTCACATTAAAAGCTCAAACAAAACATCTTTTTTGTTAACGAAAACTTTTCAACTACAAAATAGCTTATAGACAACAAGAAAAAATTTAGGTTTCTATAGGCAAATAATTAAAAGTTGGCCATCAGTTGCAAAAGCAACACCAATTTACCCTAAAAATGAACTTTGAAACAATCAAAAACTGAAAAGAATTTACATATTTTACACAACTTTCAAAAAGAGCATTTTTGTTGTTTTATGTGTAACAGATAAAACAGCTACCGCCTTCATTTGCCCACTTCTTAATTACTAAGAAAGTTTTGAAACAATGTAACAGTTTGCAATTTAAAGAATTAAAATAATAGCTTTATCAAAAAAATAGTTTTGCATAACTTTTACAATGAAAAAATCAAGAAAGAAAGTCAGCTTAACTTAAAAACCTAAACCAATTTTCAAAAATTAAAAAAATGTTTATATTGATAAGAATTATTTTGTTTTATTTTTTGGTAAATTATCTCATCTTACAAATAAACAAAATTTAAAAAACGTGTAGTAAATTGTCAATTTTTTTGCAAAATGAAACATTATTTTGTCTACAAGTTAGCTAAGTTTACTAGTAAAGTTAAAAAGTATTAAAATCACGTTTTCTTGTTTTTTGAATCAATATTCAATCTAAATTGTTTATTGATTTATCATCTCTTTCAGTTTTACAACAATATTCAATAAAAAAGCAAAAATACTAATCGTCATTGATTTGCCAACATCATTTTGTCTTCAATCATCTAAGCATTTTTTACCAAAAAATTAAAATGTTTTTATAAATAAATAGCTTTATTTAAATCACTGCCAGAAACTGTTTAAATCTCTGTCAAAATAAAAAAAAGAAATTTGTTTATTGATCTATTCTTGTAGTGGCAGTGTTTACCCAGTCAAAGGCCATTGCCAATCTGTATGGAGAAACTCCCTATTTTTTAGAGGCTTCTAACTCTGGTGCTCCCTAACTTCATGGGCCATGTATGGTATCAAAAGAACCGGTAGACTCTCTAGTTTTAGAATAAAGCCACTT
>NW_016216473.1:0-1652 GCF_001687245.7 Rhagoletis zephyria | reverse complement strand
TGTTGTAGTAATCTGTAAAAAAGGAATATTGTTGAGGTATTGAAAAAAAATTATTATATATTCTGTAGTAGTAGTTCCTTCAAGCGATGCGTTTCATGAAAACTTTGTACAAAATTCCTTAGGCGCCGAACGCCGCCGCCGCCGCCGCCGCGCCGATATTTTCGTAACTCGGCGGCGGCGCGTGAGTAATGACAAAAAACGGCGGCGGCGGCGGCGTGGCTCGGCGGCGTATACCTCTAATACATATGGTGGCAAAAATGTAAATAGGGAAAAGATATTTTAGCAAGTTTTGCAGTGTTGCCATTTTGTTGCTTTTGGTGCTAGATTTAGCTCTTTTTTATTTTCAGTTGCGCCAGAAATTTGTTTTTAGACCCCAGCACTTTTTTTGCCCTTTTAAATTTTAAATAGCCCTTAGAGGCTACAAAAATCTTAACTTAATTTTAAACGATTCTGCTGTTTGTGATCGTAGCAAAAATTGAAATTGGCCACTTTTATTAAATTTTTCAAAATTTTAACATTTTCTGTCCGATTTGGCCGCTTTTGTGTTTCACATTTTCGTTATAAAATTTCCTTTCAACTTTTTATTTTATGTTTTGCAAAGTTAAGCAACTGAAAGTATTGAATAAAAATAAATAATTTTCGAAAAAGCTTGAAAATTTCCTTATCCTTCGAATTTAAAGGCCTTTAAACTCAAAAAGTCTGATTGACAAAACAATATATCAACGCAATGAGATTAAATATATCTTTCGAAAAGCATCTTAAAAGGATTAGTTGCAATCGCTTTTCTGTAATTTTTTTATATCTCGAAATCGTTTCTTTGGGAAAGTAAATTAAAATTATTTTCATGTTTAGCGCCCCTAAATATTTAAGTCTAAAATAACACGTTTTAGCGAAGTCCTCTCTTCGTGTAAACTAGTGTAGTTAATGCACTTGTAATTTGTATATTTTTTATGTTTTATTTTTACAAGTTTTAAGCTCAGAGTATTTGTTTAGAATGAAAACTGCAAAACTTAGAAAAATGTACCTAAATAAATAAAATTTTGAACATTGGTTCTAAAATAAATAAATAAATGTTCAATCGATGAATAATGAAATTAGCCCTTTTTAAGCTCTAACATTTTTTATTTAGCCCTTTTTTCTGGAGATTCTAACCCTAAATGGATATTTATTTCTGGCAACACTGGCTGTGTTACTATTCCAGTGCAGCTTATTGCATAGCATAAAAATGTGTACCGGCCATTTTGAAGGCCCTCAATGAGTATTAGGAGTAGGCATATCCAATGTTGTTTATTATTTTCATCACCCTGATAAACCAAAAATTTTCAGGTAAAAGTGTCACCGTTTTTGAAATATTTACATTTTTTCGAATTAAAAAAAAATCGTGCCTCTTCATGTGTTTTCTTTAACTGCAACTACAAACCGGGCAATACTTCGTAAATTTTTTATGTAAAATACTTCCAGATAGTTGCCTCTCCATACTCAAATGCAATGTAGTTAAAATATATTAAGGAACCATCATAAAATTAGGACTATTTCTGGATTTTTAACTTTTTGATATTTTCTTNCTATAACTTTACATTACATAAACAAAATTGCTCATTTAATAAAGATTTCAGAAACGTGCCGCACTTACCGTTTTGAATAGAAAAAAA
>NW_016216471.1:0-1652 GCF_001687245.7 Rhagoletis zephyria | reverse complement strand
CCCTACAAAATTGGTTCCATTGTCCGAATACACATTTTGCGGGCAGCCGAGTCTAGACACAAAACGCGCAAAAGCTGNGGCTGCGTGACTTCAAACTGCGGAATAAAAGTATTAATTAGTTCGGCCAGTAATAATGCTCCGCAGAGCTCTAACCGGGGGAGAGACACCGTTTTTACTGGTGCTACTTTTGTTTTACCAACCAGCAAGTTTATGTGGGGCGCATTGTTTGATGCGCGATCGCGTACCCTAATATATAGTGCGGCTGCATATGCCTTTTCAGAGGCATCGCAGAATCCATGGAACTCCACTTCGTCCCATGGCGTAAAATGGGTCCATGGGGGGATTTTTATCTTCTGAATATGCTCATAGTTATCCAGAAAGGTCTCCCAACGTAGCAGTAAATTTCGGGGTAGACTGTCATCCCAGTCTATTTTGGTTAGCCAGATCTCCTGCATGAAGATCTTTGCCACCACTACAATTGGTCCGAGCCATCCAGCTGGATCGAACAATTTTGCTACGCAGGATAAAACCTCTCGCTTGGTATACTCCTGCTTCCGGGGGATCGGCTGTACTGTGAAGTGAAACATGTCATGTACCGCGTTCCAACGGATTCCCAACATTTTTGTCTCACTCATGTCGTCAAGCTCCAGGAAATTCTCCTTGTATATGTGCGCCTTGGGTAGTCCTGCCAAAATCTTCTTACAATTCGAAGTCCACTTTCTTAGGGGGAAGCTGGCGGTGTTAAGAGCTTCAATTACCTCATCTCTCATTTTTATTGCAGTTGTGCAATCATGGGCTCCAGCTAGGACGTCATCGACATACATGTACTGCTTCAAAATCTTTGCTGCTAGTGGAAATCTCGTTTTCACATCATCTGCGAGCTGGTGTAGCATCCTTATTGCCAAATATGGAGCGCAGTTTACTCCAAACGTCACGGTCTTAAGTTCGTAATCCTTAAGTTCTTCGCCCGGGGATTCTCCGGGGATTCGTCCGGGGAAGGCGATTTTTTTACGATATCTTTCGCTTCACCACGGGTCTTTTGATTCAAGTGGTACAATTTCTCTACCGGGGTCAAACGCGAATTGTTAATATAAATTGCCGTAAACAAATCGCGGAAAGATGGCCACGACATGTAATCACCGTAAAAAATTTCTGTGTCACATGGAGGTAAATGGATACTCGAGCGGGCTGGGGGTTCAATCTCGCGATTTACCGGATTAACTGTCGAACTACTTTGCTGCGTGAACGTCAGGTTATGAGCCGTCTCTCCCATCAATGCGCCGCACGTCAAGTATGCTGAGTAGCAATCCTGATATCTGCACTTCGCCAGCCGAAGTGCAGCCTGACCTGTTTCGTCGTCCGACACCTTTTTCGAGTAGTCATCGAACGCATCCTTCACCTTGACCCAGAGCGCCTTCAGTTCCTCCGTTTGGATCTCCAGCGAAAAAATGGAATGGCTACTACACGGCATGTTATTGAAGCCCGCTTCGAATTCCAACAATGCATCACACGCCCGCTAAAAATCATTAACATTGGCCATTTTTCGAATATTAATTTAATTAACACGAAAAATTTAAAAACAAACGTCAATTGTACCATAATATAATGGGGCTGTGCTCCCGCGATGGGCCACTTGGTGGGGGCCTTGCTGG
>NW_016216470.1:0-1652 GCF_001687245.7 Rhagoletis zephyria | reverse complement strand
ATGCCTAACGGTTTCTCACTGACTTTTATGTTAAACAAATACCAATCCAAACTGTAAAAACTTTTTTCGGTTATATTGGAACGTTAAAACTAAATTGCCAACATCCGCATTAACTGATCATTCTTTTCATCAGCAACGGTGGAAGTTAAGTACCTCAAAGGTGTAAAACAAAATATAATATTTCCTTCTCTAGCGGCGGTTTTACGCGGGTTTTTGTCAAGATTGAGCCTAAAGCCCAATATTTTTCATCACATGCGATTATGTGTTCTAAAGATGAAGAAAATCTGACCATTCATTTTAAGGATAGCTCTCAATTAGAGACGGGCACGGAATATCGGGACCCACGGTACTGANCAATTTTTATAAAATATGCACTTTTTATGTTTTATTAAGACGAAAATGAACAGCAAAGCAAAACAAAATAATTGAAGGATGGCAGATCTTTCATAAATTTTTTTTTATTTAAAATTAATTTGAAAGACATGTGAATTTCTTTAGAGATAGATTTCGTGGCCCCCGGGCCCGCGGTACAATTCATAAAAAACGTCGGGATGAGCGGGTTCGGAAGTTAAAATTTGAATTTCGGGATGGGCGGGATCGGGACTTAATAGTTAGTCCCATGCCCATCTCTACTCTTTATCCATGCGCCACCTAACGGAAGACAAACACACTGATCCTTTCAAAAATAATTACACAAAATAACAATCATTCAATGCTATTTAGAAATCTGGTGGGAAATGGTTCCCAATTTAATGATTTTTGCCATTTTAAATGAACATAGATGTAGGTGTATCAAATTCCATTACCTTATCTATCATAAGTGGTTCGAGATATAAGCGATATGTAAATTGCATTCTGTATGCGAGGTGCCTCATCCCCACTTTCGAATACAAACCACTTTTCGGTAATGATACATATGCAACTGTGTCAAATTTTAGAACGTTAGCATAAGCGTTTACAGTGATAAGCAATATGAGAATTTCAGTTCCCCTCCTAGGAACATACCCATGTTTTTTTTTTTTTTTTGAAACAAAAAATATTTTGCTGTCGCTCGAAGCACTCAAAGTTGTCCATATATGCACATTTTTTATATGAGAAAAAAATTGCTTTTCGTAGAAGTGGTATAGAATTTTTTAAACCCAATTTTTTTTTGAAAGGAAATCTTGCTTTCGCCTTCGGAGAAATCCATTAATAATACCCAATTGTTTATTTAACCATTTGTAATAGTAACTATTTTTTATAGGACGCCCAAAGCTGGGTGAGAGCATTTAAATTCGGACTTAACTTTTTCACATGCATTTTTGGAACACCCTATTGACCATACTAAGAGCTCTTGAGCGACATGGAGGGTTGTTCTAACGACAAGAGAAGCATGCAAGTGTTCCTGTGGTCTTTTTAGTTTTTTAACAAAGAGAAAACACATACGACAAAAAAATATTATTTTTCGAAGACTATGTAGTGAATCTCAGCAGCACGTGATCACCTTATTATAGCTACTCTACCTCCAAAGTCTAGGTATTCCTTTAATTGTATCCCTCCTTTCCATGGTTTTCCAACTAGATTTACCGGGTGTGCTGAGGTTAACATTAAAATATCAACCTAAGCGGGAATTCCATAGCCTAGTTGCATTCACAATTGGGCCACAAAACGGA
>NW_016216469.1:0-1652 GCF_001687245.7 Rhagoletis zephyria | reverse complement strand
TGCACTTAACCGAAAAAGGCACTTAAGCGAATTTTCTTTACTACTTCAATGAAGAAGGTATCCAAATCCCTATGAAAGCAAATAATGGAGAAGCACTTACCACGTAGAAATTACTGCAAGCGAAATTTTTACCGAATAGTATCTAATTATCTATATAACTACATAAATTTATAGCCATTTTCGTTGTTCTGCGAGATGAACAAAATAAATAAAAAGTTTTAAAATTAGGTAATTGTAGGGCCAGTGCAGGTAAACGTAATACTTTCTTTGATAATTGATACTAGTCGCATATTTTTTAAGGGGCACCGAAATTGCGCATATGGAAACTGTGCATTTAGACATTATTTCGGTTTCAACCGAAACTGTGCATGTATGCTTTATTTCGGTTTTTACCATATGCATTATTTCGGTTTTGAACTGAAATTGTGCATGCATGCATTATTTCGGTTTTTGTTATATGCATTATTTCGGTTTTGAACTGAAATTGTGCATGCATGCATTATTTCGGTTTTTGTTATATGCATTATTTCGGTTTTCTAACGAAAGTGTGCATATGGATAATTTCGTTTTTTCTAATATGAATTATTTCAAGTTTTTCGTGCAAAAAAGGATGTGCAGCTAAGCAAAATATACTGTATATGAGTTTATAAAAGGGGCGCGGCACATGCCATAGGCGTGGAATATTTTACCAACTATATCTTCGGAACCATAAGTCACATCAGCTAGAAATTACGATTTTATAAAAGGGGGCGTGGCACATCCCATAGTCGTGGAAATTTTTATCAGCTATAACTTCGGAACCATGTCACATGAAATTGAAATTTAGTAAGCAGACGTATCTACGGTAGGTGCTTATAGTAAGCTATGTATATATAAATGGGCTTTTGAAAGGGGGCGTGGCACGTCGCACAGGTGTGAAATATGATGAACTTTGGTATGAATACATATCCATGGTAGGTGCTTATAGTAAGGTTTGTAAACATGAGTTTGTAAAAGAAAACGTGCTGCATAGGCATGGAATTTTTAATCAGCCATAAATTGGGAACCATAATTCACATGAACTTGAAATTTTGTATGCAGGCGTACATATGTATATGTATATGGGAGTTGTTTAGAGTAAAATATATATGAATCAGTTTGTAAAAGGGGGATACATATGTAGGGCTGCCAGATATCTCTGTTGCCAAACCGGGACACTTTAGGAAGGGCTTCTCGCTCCCTTCTCTTTCATTTCGACGTGCGAAAGGATGTAGGGAAATTCTATTTTGACAGACAAAAACAAAAACATAAAAACATGAGTTCATGAGATCATTACAACGTACGCCAACAAAACAAAACAACTTATCACAACTAAAGCACAGAGCATTTTTTACAATGCATGAACCTTTTTTATTCTTTATAAAAATACAGTTTATACTAAATATATGAAAAAAGATAAAAATAAAATTGTTAAACTTTGTGCTAAACTCGGGAAANTTTTTGGTTGATTTTTGGTAAAGCAAAAATTGGTTCCTTTAAATCACGTATATCTTACGAACCAATTTAAAAATCTTAATATAAAATACTAAAAAATGAAAAAATGAAAAAAAAAATCAAACTTCAAATATCCAGCCCTAACCGCCAAAATAACGTAAGCGACATTTTTTCAAAAT
>NW_016216467.1:0-1652 GCF_001687245.7 Rhagoletis zephyria | reverse complement strand
TATATCGATCCAGCCTTTCCAATAATTACCACTTTTCGCCATAAGTACGATATAGATAACATATTTAGCTGTGTCGAATTTCAGGACGTTAGCGTAAGCGGTNGATTTAGACATCTAGGAGAAAATGGTTCCCATTCGAATGATACTTGCGCGTTTACGTAAATGTATATCGATGCAGCCTTTCCAAACNCTCCCAGAGGACGGGCAGCGTAATAACCCCTATCACCGCCGTTTTCCCTCCATTGTCTGTTCGTATATTCTGACCTTTAATTGGCATTCTGAGTTTTTTTGCGTTCTTACCTAAGCAGCTGGCACCTGCGCCCGAGTCTAGGAGTTCGAGTACATCTTGATCTCCTATCTTTGTTTTTACAAAAAACCTGTTATCTTCCTTCAGAGTAGCTATGGTTGATCTAATTTTTCTACATATTCTTCTTTTAGTGCCACGAACAGCGCAGCGGATTTATCCTCCATGCTCCACTTGTTTGCTGAAGCGGTCTTTTCAAACTTGAGCTTGAAGACCTGGAAAGGAATCGTGGAAGTTACAATAGTTCAATGGGATTTAGACATCTAGGAGAAAATGGTTCCCGTTCGAATGATACTTGCGCGTTTACGTAAATGTATATCGATCCAGCCTTTCCAATAATTACCACTTTTCGCCATAAGTACGATATAGATAACATATTTAGCTGTGTCGAATTTCAGGACGTTAGCGTAAGCGGTTTCAGAGATAAGCTATATGAGAAACTCAGTTTGTATGGAAGGTGCCACGCCGGTCGGAATATTTATTTTCATATGGCATATGTTCCAAACATGAACCAAATCGGTGCAGCCGTTTAGTAGTTTAGTGAAATACATTGTACAGAGAACTGTATGAAACTGTAAGCGTGACGTCTCAGCTTTCGTAATTTTTTGGCAGCAACAACAAAAAGTTTTAATTTTTTTAGCGAAAAACCTTCCACACAGAAGTCCCAAAAAAGTGTGATTTGTTACGCTTGAACACAATTAATTGGAGATATATCAAGGCGAAATTTTGAGAAGAGTCCGTTGCTAACTCTAAATAGAAACAACGACGCACTGGAAAAGTTAATACATTCAAATACCTAGGAATAATGATCGACGATTAAGTAAAACAAAAAAAAATGGATTCTATATTTTCAATTAGACCTCTAGCAATATGTATGATGCGCTTACCAACTACAGACAGACAGACCAAAATTATAAACAATTTAGATTTGGCTTCTGTTGATCTAATAAACCGCCTACTAATTTTTCTTTAACATCTATTATGTACAGAAAACGGCCTGTTGCAATTTTATTATTCTCAAATAGTTTCCTTTGATACCCATATGGCAACATTTAGGCTATCTTACAAATTTAACTGAATTAAAGTTTTCATATAAGTGGCAACCCGCTTCAAAAATATTTTCACAAGTAAGCTTCCTAGTCCTCTTTAGATTAATGTCCGGATTGTAATGTTTCTTTCATTTTACAAATTTAAATGAATAAAATTTTTCAAGCAGTTGGCAAATCCTCTAAAAATATTTTCGGCATTAAAATTCCCTAGCCTCTTTAGTGTGATGCCAATATTGCGATTCTTAATTTGTGCTATCAATTAAATTTAATTAAAGTTTTTAAATAGGAGTAAACCTTCC
>NW_016216466.1:0-1652 GCF_001687245.7 Rhagoletis zephyria | reverse complement strand
ATTGTTACAAATTACTTAAAAGTAAATATATGTATAATCGCATATTTGAGTTCGTTTCCATTAATTAGGTACAAACAAACAAAGTTATCTTAG
This sequence comes from Rhagoletis zephyria, assembly GCF_001687245.7. Taxonomy (NCBI): domain Eukaryota; kingdom Metazoa; phylum Arthropoda; class Insecta; order Diptera; family Tephritidae; genus Rhagoletis; species Rhagoletis zephyria. The sequence goes on along the minus strand of NW_016216466.1, from coordinate 1,559 downwards.
ATATCTTTTTCACAGCAACAATAAATGCTAAAAATAAATAACTAAATTCCACAACGGAATTCCAGACTCTTCCGGAATGTGTGACCATTTCTTTAATTTAAGCCTTATAATTAATTTAATATTTTTCTCATTTTTATATCCGAGCGCCCTGCACCCACCTTGCTACGACCATACTTACACCTTTTCGCAATCACACTTAACTTTGTTTACTAAGTAGTGTTCGCCACAATATGATTCGCAAAGTACAGGGCGCAAAATAATAACTGTCGCACAGGTTTTTTGAAAAATAAAAGGGTCCTTTATAGATTTTGCGAAAAAAGTATTTTATTGTTAACTTTGTTAATATTTTACTTTAACTTTATAAATTACTAACTAAATTTGTAATCCTTGTTTGCATTTGCCGGCTTTTTTCTTAGTGAAAACAATGAAACGAGATGGCGTAGAACTGGCTCAAAAAATCGACTTTTTCACTCTCTTGTTCTTGCGTGATCTTGTGTCGTTCGTTCACGAGTATAAAGGACTCGGATGGGGGAAATTAGCTTATGGTTACAAGCGTGCCGCTTGTGCTTTTCTCTCAAAGCGTTTACCGATGGTAATTAATAAAATTTAAGTAAAATCTGTGGAAAATTGACAAAAAACTACTTTTTCGCAAAATTAACAAAAGTCCCTTTTATTTTTCAAAAAAAAAAAACACTACGACAGTTACTATTTTACACCCTGTATGTGATAAAGAATTAACTAATAGCAGAAAAAAGGTTATGCATAACCATCCGCTAATTTATTGCAATACTGTCATTAGAGACTAGACTGTGCATTTTTATGCAGAAAACGAGCCTAAAAATATTTACCACTTAATTATAAGCTAAATTTATGAATTTGTACACATTTATTCATTTCCACATTGATCTAAACATCAGCTTTAACAAGCAAAACCATCATTCTAATATCCAAGCGATAGGAACGCTCGCAACCTACAACTTATTTTTAATCTCAATATCTAATTGCTAACTATCAACTGAATCCTAATCCTAAATTCATCTTAAGAACTTTCGTATCAAATCAGTCATTCATTTTGCTTTCATTCCCAGTCAAAATTTATTAAATCCCCTTTTAATCGTACATTTTCTAAATTGTAAAAATTCTATTAATTTGAATTAAATTAAACTAAACTTGAAATCAAAACCACTATACAGTTTTTGTTCACAATTAAATTCGCCTTGTTGCTAGCCGCAAGCAGATCCTCAGCACAATCATGTGGAAATGGCGTGCAAAGCTGGCATTAAAAATATTACCAAAGCGTTTAATTTTAAATAAGACATCATTTTCGTGCTTTAATTAAACACCTGCGGACACTTGTGGTTGGAAATCGTTTGTCTTTCTTTTTTTTTCATTAATGGGCATTAACGTATTTACGCTGCGTAAATACGTATAAGTGAGTGTCACATTGTTCGCTCCGAAATACACTCAAGTTGTATGGAAATTACTCATACGCCCCCGCTGCTTGTATGTGTGTATTTATTAGAGTCCAGCGCAATTGTATTTGCCGCATTTCATTCAAT
>NW_016216465.1:0-1652 GCF_001687245.7 Rhagoletis zephyria | reverse complement strand
TTTTTGACGGCATCATGCGAAACTGTCTGGAAAGCACTACATATACGTAGGTGCCCTACGCCGGAAAATCGAGTTTAACTTATTAGCGTACGATTTATGTTTGAGTGCATGTCCCCAAACAGGGGCCGCATACATAACAACCGATTGTGTTACTTTACNACTCAAGAGTTTGCTTCGATCGTGACTAGGACCTCCTACATTTGCCATTAACCTCGCTAACCGAACTGTGGACTGTAGCCGCTTTCTTACTAACCATTTCAATGTGTATTTTGTATGACCACCTAGCGTCTATCTTCACACCTAAGTATCTTACTGCTGGGATCGTCTCAAATACATACCCATTTACATTCAAAGTCGTACTTTCCTTCTTCTTCCTGCTTGTTATAAGTACACCTTCAGTTTTCTGGATATCTAGCTGCAAGCCATTATCCTTAAGCCATTCGTCGACCAAGTTAGCAGTACTTGAGGTGGCCATCTGTACGCCCTTAATATCTTACGCTACGACAACTAGCGCAATATCATCAGCATAGCCAATTATTTTAACACCTTTTGGAACAGGGAGGCGTAAGACTCCATCGTAAGCAATGATCCAAAGCAACGGACCGAGGACGGAACCTTGAGGAACACCTCTGGTAACGACATAATCCTTCGTACCTGCATCAGTACTATAATAAAAAACTCTATTACATAGATAGCTACTTATTACGTTTATCAAATATCCCGGGGTGCTGATCGATTTCAGCGCACTAATAATATGCGGCCAGCCTATTGAGTTGAACGCATTCTTAACATCTAGGGTTACTACCGCGCAGTATTCTTTTGAGCCGTTTTTCCAGCGTTTACCTTTTATTGCTTTTTGGGCTATGTCAGTGACTCTACGTATTGCGTCGACTGTTGACCTACCTTTTCGAAAACCATACTGTGCATCAGACAAACAATGCGTAGAATCAATCATGCACAGGGGTCTATAAGAGCTGGGTTCCCCCAGCGGTTTGCCAATCTTTGGGAGTAGGACAAGCCTCTGCCTTTTCCATCTATTCGGAAATATACCGTCTTGAAGGCATCTATTAAAAACTTCCGAAAATGCTTATGGGGTTGTATCCACTGCCGCTTTAATGGCAATATTAGGGATACCATCAGGACCGGGAGCCTTGTTGTTTATTAATCGTTTGGCCGCACTTTCAATTTCCTCCTTCTTTACAGGAGGAACATAGGCATTTGCCATAGCATCTATTGACGCTGGCAATGGTTGGGGATCCGTCCGCGGAAAAAGAGTCTCTACTACTTCTTTAAGCAACGTCGGGCATGTTGGCATCTGCATTTGGCTAGCTTTGAACTTTTTCATTACTTTATAGGCGTCGCCCCAAGGATACTCATCAATTTCATTACAAAGTTCTTTTGAAACAATCTCTTTTGCTAGTTTTTATAGCATCTTTTAATTTCTTTCGCAATGATTTAAAACTATCCCTTAGTTCATCCGACCTTATTCTTTGGAATTTTCTTCTTAGCAAGGCATGACCTCGATTATTTGTTCTACTGCTGCCCCATTCTAAAGCCCATGCATTGAAATCTCCAGCTATTACTTTTGGAGAATACATCGTGACATCTTGCACAAGTCTGTCTAGTAACAATTCAAATTCCTGCTGACTGAG
>NW_016216464.1:0-1652 GCF_001687245.7 Rhagoletis zephyria | reverse complement strand
AACCATTTATTTCGAAGCGCTCATCATTAGGTGACCGGGAAGATCCGTGGTTTCATTTAGTTACGTCAACTAAATTTGTTCATCTCAACACATGATTTGGTTATATATAGTCACACTTCGATAACTAGCCACTGAAATGTTCCCTATTTGTGTAAGAATGATCTGGTTCTTCAGTAAATTTTTACATAAAAAATATTATAAAATTACATAATATGTATATCGCAAACGATCTTCAAAGGTGGCATAACTCAAAATTATACGTTGGTGTAATGCCAAATTTTGAGTTGTGTCACTTTTGAAGATCGTGTGTGATCTGTACTTATGTACATATGTATGTAACTAGTTATTCGGTGCTGTTGCTGAATTCATCGCGATGCATCGTAGGTTCGATTTTTGTGTATGTACCAGAACACCATTTTACTAGATTTTAGATAATCGGACCCTCAACAGTTTCGGCAATAGTGCTGATTGTGATTCTAAGAAAAAAAGTTTATGGGAACATGAACATGTATGTATCTATGTACATATGTACATATACTTATGTACATAAGTGGTTGTGGGTTCGTACATAATTTTGTGCATTCGTACATACATATCATCTCATGCATGCTTCCTCTTATTTTATTGACAACAAGCTTACCTCGAGTATGCCGATTTTGAAATATTCTTCAAGTTTTCAAGCGTTCTTGTTTTGTTTCGCTAATTTGTTGGAGTCAGTGATTTTATTTTTTGCTTGAAGGCTTTGGTTGTTTGCCGATATGGCTGTTTTGCTCCACCAGCCTAATCATTGGTGACTTTTGGAAATATGTTTGCCAAATTTGTTGTCACACGACAAAAAAATATTACATAAATATACATATGTACGTACATCGCCTACGGAAAAAAGAAAAATATTTCAAACATAAAAGTAATTTGGATTAACAGAGGATAGCTCAGGCATGAAAGTTTTATTATAGTCGTTTGGCGCACACCAATGCTATACCACGTATAAGATAGTTTGAAAATTTCACAAAGAGCAAATAAGCATTTTTTATTTAAAATATTTCTAATAGAACTTACTAAATATGCGCTTCAACTTAGTGATGGACGATACAAATCTAATTGGGGCGTATGCTTAATCAAAATTAAGTTCGTACTTAAGGCTGGTTGTAACTTTATTGACAGATAACCCATCCAAAATTATGTCAAAGAGGTACAACTTACTTTATGTACCAACTTAATTTTGACTATGAATATGCCCCCATTGCGTTAAATATAGTTTTTTTTAAAGATCATAAGGACATGCCTTAATAATGAAAGTATGACTTAACGAACTAAACATATTCACGTATTCTGCTTTCTAAAGCCAATTTTTTTTTATTTAAAATCATTTTTTGGTTTTAGTTGCGATCTATTGTTGTTCACTATTACAGCTGCTTTACTGTACATCCGTTCCGATTCTACTGATGACATTAGGCCAATATAGTTGCCATATATTCTTTTATACTATAAAAGCATTGCCGCTTTATAAAGTGCACATTGACCATTTTTGTGTCTAAATTTGGAAAATTTTCGATTGTGAAAAAACCGAAACAATCGATAGTATCGATAGTTGGCCACCACTACTTCAACTATAATTAGTCGCAATTAAATTTGTGAAGTAGGCAAGCATT
>NW_016216463.1:0-1652 GCF_001687245.7 Rhagoletis zephyria | reverse complement strand
GTCACAAGAGAAGTATGAAAAGATTCCATAAATTCATAATAAATCATAAGATTATCAAATCCAAAAACGTTTTAATAGGATATTATTCAATTAAAATAAGTGTTCATTGAAAAATAATCAAAATAACGCTTGTGCCAAATAATATCCATTTTTGTTTGATACAAACATTAATTGGTTTATTTTACATATATTTTGTCCCATATAAGTCCTTGCCTTTTGTAACCAATTTTATCCTTTCTTTTATCCTTTCAGGTGTTGAACTTGAACATCAATTCGTCATTTGAAGTTTCGTCATGAATGCAACAGAGTGTGATAATTTGATAACATCATTAAAATGGACAGAACCAGCGAATGTTATCTCGTTAGCCATTCTTTTATTTATCATTTTATTAGTGATATCCGGAAATTCACTAGTTATAGCCGCTGTGTTCTGTTCCAACAAATTACGTAGTGTTACAAACTATTTAATTGTAAATTTAGCTGTCGCAGATTTATTGGTAGGATTAGCGGTTCTTCCATTCTCAGCAACGTGGGAAGTTTTTAAGGTAAGTTAAGAATTAAACAAAAAAGATACGTATTCGAATTATTTTGCGATGCAGTAGTTATGTTCTAAAACCAGGGACGACAATCATTACAGTACAATAATTTCAATCAGCATTTAATCATTTTTTTATGATTTTTTATTTTTTTTTTCGCTTAAAAATAATAATTACTACTGAGTTTTGGTTGGCTACTTCTGAAGAGGATACACCGAAAATCAAGCTGGTACAGCTTTTGAGTTTTTTTAAATAATCATTATTCTTAAGTGAAAAGATAGAACTCAATAAAAACATTACATTTGGGCGAAAAAATAAAAATCATAAAATAATCATTGTTTTTGATCGAAAAAACAAAAACAAGTAATAATAAATTTCAATATTGTTTTGAGCTTTGTACCACGATTATGTTTATTAGAGAAAATTGAAAAGGCAACAAAGTCTAAGCGGTGGACGTTATAGCAGCTATTTCGGAGATCACCACATCTCCTCATCACACTTCCTTTTTCTAGACTTCAGCAGGGGTCGAACCCGCGTCATCGATGTGCAAAGTCAGAACCGTTAACCACTGAGCTATGCACACCCTGTTAACTCTTGGTGGTAATTCATTTCCTTATTCAACCTACTACTATCAAGTGCAGCTGATTTGCCGCTATTTAAGCTTGACAGCGTGGTTGTTGTCAATTCTATATATTCATTTGCTTAATTGTATACATAGTTTCAGGCAGGCTCTTCCTAAACTACATACATATGTATTTATCAATGTTATTGTGGCTTATTTACATTTTATTATACCCGAGCGCACTTGTGCACAAGGGTATTATAACTTTGATCACATAACAGTTGTTTGTAACAGGCAAAACGAATCGAGATAGAGGTATACATAAATGATCAGAATGAAAAGAGAAATCGATTAAGCGGTGACGTTCTGTCCGTCCATCCGTCTGTCCGTCCGTCCGTCTGTCCGTCCGTCTGTGCACACGATAACTCGATTAAAAATTGAGATATCTTAACGAAACGTGGTACGTGCACTTCTTTCTGGCGTAGGACGAATGCTATTGAAAATCGGAAAAATCTGACAATAACCACGCCTACCTCCCATATAACGGTAATTTT
>NW_016216462.1:0-1652 GCF_001687245.7 Rhagoletis zephyria | reverse complement strand
AGGAAACCGGAGTTTCAAGAATCGTGATTTTACGTAAAGATTCGAATGCAATTTCGAGGGCCAAACAACGGTAGTTCATTGATGTTTGTGGTTGGAGTTCCCTCTATAATTAATACCAAGTTCAGTAGTATACAGGGGTTGCTAAATAACATGTTTTTCATCATAATTACCAATCCTTTCAGAGTTGATTTTTTATGAGTTGCTGAAGAGTGTAAGTACCGAGCGGCGCCGCACAGTGGGAAATGAACGGAATCATATCAGACTTTCGAAGATTTTCAAGATGAAAATGAAATTAAAATATTTACACCAAAGGCTTCCTACCTACTCGTACCATTTCTTTAAAACTTAATAAAATGATTTTAGCAATTAATTGGCTCGACAACTTGCAATAAATTGGGATATTTATAAGTGCATTGAAAATCGCAAAACTAGAGAAATCAAACCCAGCACCTAATTTCTTAAAACGAATATCAAAAGAGTCGACCAGACACCTTTAAAAGTAGAGTTAGGTGTGGCTTGGTTAGTGTGGAACGGAGCACACGTAGGCTGCAAATGCCCGTTGAGATACCACTGGCCGAAGCATTTTGTTTCTTTCCCTTCCTTAGTGATTGAACTACCGAGTGCACTTTATATAGTGCAAAAAGTGAAGAACGTTCGCCGAATTGAGGTCGGCTAAACAATCTAGGAAGTACTTGTTGAAGAATTGGTTGCGCCTGTTGCCCAGTTCACGACAATGACAGATATAATGTTCGATGCTTTTCACCTCTTTCTCGTATCTGCAACTGCGATAAAAATCGCTGGTTCGGTATCCTAGCCTTTTTCCAGGTGTGCTCGACAGGCAATGTCCGGTGATTACCACGACTACTATTCTGAGAAAAGAGCGATCTACCAGAGTGAGAGCTATGGATCGCTTTACTTGAACCAAATTTGGCTGGTATTTACCTTCTTCCCGTCCCGTCTTTCTAGTTTCTTCAGCTTAGGAACTCCATAACAAACCAAAAGGTTCGATATGGTACTAACTTAAAGAGAGCTTGTAAATACCCAATAAAATTAGAAAAAAAGCGGAGGCTTCTTTTAACTGACCTTTTGGGCCAATAAGCCTTTCGTAATCGAGTCAAGAGCATTGTGGAAGATATTGCAATACAGCTTCCCAGGAGAAGGAAGGACAGCCCATGGTGGAAGTGTTTATTTGAAAGGGCTCTTCCTGTTGCTACTTCACCTTACTATCGTTCATCCAAATTGAATTTCATGCAAAAGAATTCGTTTAAAATTGCAGCAATTGAGTAACGATTCCCTGTGTTTTGTTTGTGTGGTTCGTTCGTTTATCCTCAAGCCCTTATTTATAGCTGGTTAAAAGTGCAGTTAAAGCTCGATGGTATTACGTATAATTGGAGCATCTAAGAAGAGCCACAGTGTCCTGTGATGACATCAGTAAGGACTAGGATTGAATACATAGCCTAGTATTTATGCAGCCCTTTTTGACTAAGTTGCATGAAATGGTTTCGTGAAACAAAAAAAAAAAAATAAACACACTTAGCAAATATTGTACAGATAGGCTTTGGACGAAATTCACAGATATAGAAAGAGTTGCCATCTTTTACAGCTGTCGTGTAATAGCTGGATATTATAAGTCCGATAAGACCGCTATAGTT
>NW_016216461.1:0-1652 GCF_001687245.7 Rhagoletis zephyria | reverse complement strand
TTTACCAAACTTGCTCTAACTAAACGAGATAATACTGCTGCCCTTGCCTGCGACACATTCTTAATTTGTATTTCATACCTTTACATGATGACAGACACTGAAAAGTAACACAACACTTTCACTGTACCTCATCATGCCATCACGCCTTCTTTTTCGATTCTTGTCTTGTTGTCTTCTCTTTTCAGCCTTCACTTTAGTACAACTACTAATACCGCTTTCTTTTGTCTTTTCTCTTCCCTCTCTTCCAATCGACCCCACAGGAAAGATCCCCGTAAATGATGGTAGGACTGGCCTTCTAAACGAGCCTGCACGTAAGTTTTTTTTTGTTTTCAGCACCCGAGCTTCAAACACTTAAACTAACACTGCTTTACTTTACTTTACTATGCACAGATATGCTAGGTGACTCATCGAACTAACCATCCTTCTTCTTCTTTCTAACTTGCTTCCCCACTTGTTCAACAAAACACACAACCACTCTGTTCCAGACCCGTACAGCCACCACGAGGCTGCCTACGCGCCAAATCGTCACCCGGCTTCCTATGCCATGGCTGAGTCCTACATTCAGCCGGGAGATGCGTAAGTCTTCAAGTGTTTTTTTGACTGGAAAAAACCCCTTCTATTAACCTTATCCATCTAAACCAGTTACGGACGTGGAGACGGCCGCGGACAGGGCGTTCTGGGAAGTATTTCAAACTCAGGCTATGCCGGTCAGACACCGCTTATTCAAGGTACTCCCGTATCACAGGCTGGTGGACCTCAGCAGGGCGCTGTTCTGATGGTCTACGGTCTGAATCACACCGTCATGAACTGCGAGAAGCTCTTCAACCTGCTCTGCCAGTACGGCAACGTCGTTCGGGTAAGTGGTGGGCTGTGTGTTTTTGGGGTGTAAACTCTTCTAGGTACTCTACTAATGACCTGTTCTAAATTCACTCAGGTCAAGTTTCTGAAGAGCAAGGAGGGCTGCGCCATGGTGCAGATGGGCGACTCGGCGTCGGTGGAGCGGGCCATTGCCTCCCTGAACAAGGTCTCCTTCTTCGGGCACGAGATGCAGCTGGGCTTCTCCAAGCAGGCATTCCTCAACGACGTCAAGCAGCCCTTTGACCTGCCCGACGGCAGCTGCTCCTTCAAGGACTACATGGGCAATCGCAACAATCGCTTCACCAATCCGGAATCGGCGCTGAAGAACCGCATCTCCCACCCGGCGGACGTGCTGCACTTCTTCAACGCCCCCTACGGCATTCAGGAGCAGGACATTATTAACATTTTCGACGAGTACTGTCCGAACAACAAGCCCGTTAGTGTCAAGTTCTTCCAGTCGAAAAGTAAGAACTTCGGTAAATCAAACTCGTCGCACCCTTTTCCCCGCCTGTCTCAAGTCACCTTAACTGTTTCCATTGCCCTTTTCCTTCTCTCCCTTTCTTTCCCTTTTCCCCAAATCCTTCTCTAGCCGAGCGGAGCTCCTCGGGACTGATTCAGTTTGAGTCGATCTCAAGCGCCACGGAGGCGCTGGTCATCTGCAACCACGTGTCGATTCCCAATCCAAGTAAGACCTCACGTTCAGTTTTATGTATTCCACACCTTCTAACTTCTCTCCTTTCAGACGGCAAATTCCCGTACGTTTTGAAGCTGTGCTTCTCTCTGTCGGCGTCCCG
>NW_016216460.1:0-1652 GCF_001687245.7 Rhagoletis zephyria | reverse complement strand
AAAATCGATTTTCGCGTTACATTTCACCACTTTGAAGCAACAAGCGTCAGGGGATCTGCACATAAGGCTTGGAAAAATTTCAACAACACACTAAGTAGTTGCATGTTGCTTAAAATGGTGTGAAATGGGAAGTTTGCCGCAAGTATGTTCCTTTAGGAAGCATAAACAAAATTGAGGTACAACTAAATTTAAATTCTACATAGAATCCAAACGGATATAGCCAGAGGCACGCCTCTTAAGTTTTCATTTAATATAATATGGTAGTATTACGTAGGTGCAATTAGCTTTACAGTAAAATAACATAATTATCAATTTATAAATAATTCTTTCTCATATTACTCGAAATTATTTTTTTTTAGACAGGCTCCTTTGGCTCTCATATGTAAATACTCTAACATAACGGATTTTGTAATATGCAGGTGTGTTAACTACACATGTCCTTGCGGTAGACGTCATAAAGACTGGCAGGGTAACATAGCGAAAACTAGTACCGCATCCAGAGAAATGATTTCTACGCTGACTTAAACTTAATTCTACGCTCCGAATGGTGCGTAGTCTTCGGCCACGTGTGGAACACATTCATTGCATCTTTCTATTCGGCGTGTTTTCCATGAATACCTACACGTAAAAGCCTTATTCGCGCCTAATGGTATGCAACATTAATAATGTCAGCCTTTCATGTCGGCAATGTTGGCAGGGCTACACTTGCAGTACATGAACCTCTATGTATACATACATATGTACATACATACACACATATTTTCCGCACCTGAATTTGTTTTAGTGTTCATCGGCACACATAAACACATACCCATGCACATCCATAAGTGTTTGCTATTCATTTTGTTGCCAACGGTGCATGGCGTCTGGTTAGTTGCCATATGCGATGCGCTTTTTGTTGTTACTATTTGGAATCACTGCAACGTGCAATACAACAGGGAAATCCGTGAATACTCGCACACATACATATGTACATACTTATATTGATAACCAAATGCGCTGTGCCTTCCTGACTCTGTCCGTTATTTATTCAGCTACTTTGTCTGACCTGCAATGAACTGGACACTGGACACGGCTTGCTTCACTGTTTTTGGCACTGAAACGTATGCCTTGTGCAATGTCACGCATTTTATTCGCTTATCTGAATGCGTGAATGGTAAATATTCAATATTTTTGGTAGCTAACTGGTTTTGAAAGGCAGTCGGGCATGGTTGTTGCTGGTGTTTTTAGTGTTGTGGAAAATTCAATAAATATTTCATGGAAACATCCACACAAACCCACAATTGGGAAAACATTTATATCACAATTTTGTTAAAAAATTTTGCTACTTTCAATTTTAACAGTCTGATAAATTCTAAAATCAATGGGTGAAATCGGACTTTAGACTTTTAAATTTGAAAACAACGCCCAATATATACTTACATACGTTCTAAATTTAGTAAAAAGTTCTTTTGTTACATATGGAGGCAGCGTAAAATTCTAGCTCCATCCATTTGTCTTACTACATCCAGACCACACCACAAATTGGAGGCGAGTTCGGGCCCGACACTTAGGAAAAGAGTGAAAGCCAATATATTATTATTAAGTTTTAGACTTACTCATCGATTTACAGAGTTCCTTTTCTTCACAACTTTCCTCGCTTTAAAGCTATG
>NW_016216459.1:0-1652 GCF_001687245.7 Rhagoletis zephyria | reverse complement strand
TCGACGAGCGTCCCACACAAAAGCTTATGTTTGCGTATTCGTATGCTTCCCCACAAAAGCTGTCCATTTAAAGGCCTGCACAGATTTGACCACCGAAGCGTTCAGAGCCGCATTCACTCGGTTCGTCGGTCGGCGCGGACTGCCAAACAAAATAATGTCGGATAATGGGAAGACGTTTATCGGAGCTCAGCGGGCTATCCAGCGCGATTTCGTTTTATTCCTCAAAGAGGCAGCTTCTGATGTTGCAGAACGATATGCGGTACAGGGGCTCTCTTGGCAATTTATACCGCCATATGCCCCTCACGTGGGCGGTCTGTGAGAATCCGCCGTAAAAAGTTTTAAAACACACTTCACTTAAGTCGCTGGAAACCATAAATTCACATTCGAGGAATTCACCACTCTCCTCGTTCGAATCGAATCAGTCCTTAACTCGCGCCCTCTCTCCCCCATGTCCCAAGGTCCAAGCGACTTATTAGCTTTAACGCCAGGCCATTTTCTCCGCGGGGCCCCCCTGGTTTCCCTACCTGAACCGAGTGCCGAAAATGTATCACTCACTACAAAATGGAAAAAAATTGAAAGTTCTCCATCAGCAGTTCAGATCCCGTTGGAAAACCGAGTATCTGCAAGAACTGCATAAGAGATACAAATGGAAACACCCGCAACTCAATATAAGCGAAGGGGATTTGGTGGTCCTCAAAGACGATCACTTGTCACCAAACGATTGGCGCCTTGGCCGCGTCACCAAACTCCGTCATGGTGCTGACCAAAACGTACGAGTAGTGGATGTTCGCACACAAGCCGGTATAGTCACTCGAAATATCACGAAGATATGCGTATTGCCCCCTTCGTAGTATTTTCCTCCCCCGCTTGTCCTGCCCTCTTAAACTCTTAAACCGACCTTTGACTAATTAAAGTTTCGACCTTCTCTTCGCAGATGAACAGGAACACAATGGAGCTGAATCAATGCCGTCTGTGCTGCCGCTATCATTCGCTGCGTTATTGTCACGCGTTTAAAGCCATGACGTCCGAGGAGCTGTACGAGTCCGCGCGAGTGCATAAATATTGCATCAACTGTTTGGCAACATCGCACATCACAGGTGCATGCAACTCAGCAGACAGTTGCCACCACTGTGGGAAAGCGCACCATACTCTATTGCACCGTTCTACACCGCTGCCCCCTGAACGCAATCANACACTATTGCACCGTTCTACACCGCTGCCCCTGAACGCAATCACCGGGAGAAAGTGCCAGTCCGCAGTAGGAGAACCACCGTCCCCAGCCGTATAGTAAAGAAGCCCAGAAAGCAGACGTACGGCGGCAGCCACCCCGTTCAACAACGCATCCGGAACCTCTTCAACCAGGCTGTGCTGACACTGGAGAAGTTACAAGAGCTGCTACACCTCGCACCGGTGCAGGCGGGCCGGCATGTCGAGGACATGGACGCCAATCTCATACAGTTTGATTGATTTCATGCCTTTGTTTTTAAATGTAAATTATAATATGCGTGCGGCTGGCAACCCTAATGCTTTGCTATTGTGAATTATCCGTTGAAATAAACAGCGTTGTAATGGTTGCCGATATTGTAAGCGATGACATGGGGTAACCTGTGTTCGCAAGTAACGTAACTTTTCACTTTTTGTTTAACCATCGC
>NW_016216458.1:0-1652 GCF_001687245.7 Rhagoletis zephyria | reverse complement strand
AATTGCTGTGAACAAACAACCGACAAGAGACGGTCATTGTAATGGCAAATCGAGTCTGCTTGTGTGTGAGTACAAATGGCGCAATGGGACATACAAGGTACGAGTATATTATCCACTTGAACAAACTGGCGCTGAGTGAATGGCTGGCATCGCTGTGAGCAAAGTGAGGCTGTTATGCCATTGTCATTCATTACTTCAGCCAGGACGCTATACATAAGTATGTAGGTATGCATGTAGTATGTATTCTGGTTTACACTCTGGTTGGGTATGCCGTTATAATTAAGCAATGCAACACCCATCGTCCGACAATTTTACTCCGCTCTTACGGCGACACTGAAAACATTGCCTCGTATTGTGCGTATAAGGCAGTATGCACACGGGTCATATACCTCTAGGCGCGTATTCGATTTTTCATATAGCGACGATTCCTTTACGCCTCAAGATCTGCACACGAAGCGACTTCAAAGCGTCAAAGTATGGGACGCAAAATGTCAGGCGATGAGAAATATTTATTTTTTCAATTAATTTTCAATTAATAGCACGAACTAAATTGTTGCATTTGTTTTATTTTTATGAAATGCATTCCCGCACATGAAAAACTAAAAACAAATTGTTTTCCTCTTCTTCCTCTAAGCATACATATGCCTGGCTACCATTGCTGCTGTGCACCCAACGATTTGCAGCTAGCTTGCTTTGACAAATTCGTGAAGCTGACGACCGCTGGTACTTAAAAAAAAAAAAAATTTACATAATTTACTCCACGGTGGAGAGAATGCAGAAGGTGACGCCGATAGCGATGCCGCTAATCGGCTTTCAGTGAATTTGACAGAATGAGCTGTTTTGCTGACGTCACAGTCGAGATGACAGCAGTAGTGATGTGCTGAGTCAATACTTTTCAAGTATCCAATACTCTCGATACTCGGTACCGAAACATTTAAAAAAACTGTTCAGGGGAGACTCGCCTATCCAAACCCGAATGTAGGAGCCAATAGAGATTTTAATACTGATTCAAATGAAAGATGTATATATGTCGTTTCGAGGCCATAATACAGAGAAACTCTCACTTGTTTGAAGCATTTTTGTTTCAGCTGAATCGGACGATATCATTTCTGTAGGCAGACTCTGTAACCAGTTAGCGACATATTTTGTAACCAGTTAGCGACAATTTTCGAATCGGTATCGGTTTTTTGACGTATGAAATGAAATATTTTTACGTCTACAAGTGCGATATCGATCCGAAACTTGTCGCTAACTGGTTATAGAATCACGCCACCCCCCTCCCCCCCTGAAAGCCTTCTTCATCCGTCAAAGTATGTTTCTTGAACCTTGGATCGACTATGGTTGAAACTGATAAAATAATATTTCTCTGTTGCGATAAGCTCAAGTGTTTTAGCCGATATCATATAAATTAGTGATGAAAGTTTTTTCTAAACTTGAAATGCGTATAGTGGCGAAGGTTTAATGTAAAGAATCAGTATCGGGTACCAATAAGGAAGTATTGGGTACCGAAACCTTTTTTAAGTATTGGGTACCAACAGTTCAGCACATCACTAGACAGCAGTTTTATTTGCCGCTCTCCGTTGTCAACTCTAGGGTGACGTTGCGCCAAAATGACTCTCACGAATTCTGCTGCAATCGGCGCAATCTTGTAT
>NW_016216457.1:0-1652 GCF_001687245.7 Rhagoletis zephyria | reverse complement strand
AAGCAGACTTGATTTTAAATCAGCAATAAAAATATATTGCATAAAAACACACACGCAAAAACGCTCAACTTTTATAACAGAGAAACAATAAAAATACATATGTACATACATACTTACGGCGCGATAATTTCAAAAATTATAAATAAAGCAAACGAAACAGAATTTAAAATCATAAACATGTCAAATGATGCAATTTTCATCAAAATGTAAACCTGATATGCCAGCGTTCGCACAACTCGGAAGTATTAAATTCGGCAACTCGTTGCGCAAGATTAGTGCAAACAAAGCTTATCAACACGCGCATTGTCAAAAGTAAGTCTACAATCAATGAGAGAGGAAGTGAAAGAAGACGATGCGAATGAGAAATATAGTGAGTTCCAATTTTAAATTTAAACGAACAAAATGACGTAAGAATAAACGAGAATGCCTCGAGTTTGGCAATCTAATTAAAAGAAAAAAATGTAAGTGCGCCTGGGCCACACTGGAGAAGTGAAGCTTACGTTGCATACATATCTATTTTGTCTCATAACCAATATACGTACATATGTACATACATACAATCATCTGCTTCTGCTTAAGGTTATATTTTTTGTCTTTTAAACCGACTTCGTCGGAATATTTTTTTTTTATTTTTTTTATTTAATTTAATTTTTTATGTATGTTACCGCATAACTTTGGACCAAGTCAACCGATTTCGATAATTCTTTTTGCATCGGAAAGGTAGTGTCTCAGAGGTGGTTAAGATCCGATCAGTGAAGTCGAAGTTTGAAGTCGGTTTTTTTTTTGCTAAAAATTACTTGTTACTATCTAAATCCCTACCTCTACCCCTTTTCGTTCTAATTACATTTATGTAATTCTGTTTTCCTTTATCTTCATTTTTATCTTTATACTCTATCGATAACAAAATCGATAGTAACATACAATAAAATAACAGTAACAAAACCGATAAAAATATCCATAACAAAATTGATAAAAATATCGATAACAAAAGCGCATAAAATATCCATAACAAAATTACTAAATATCGATAACAAAATCAATTAATACGACAAGATCGATTAATATCGATAACAAAATAGATAAAAATGTCGATAACAAAATCGATAAAAAATATCAATAAAAATATCCATAACAAAATCGGTAAAAATATCGATAACAAAATCAATAAAAATCGATTAAAAATCGATAAACATCTATAACAAAATTTACATATCGATAACAAAATCGATAAATATCGATAACAAGATCGATTAGTATTGATAACAAAATCGATAAAAATATCCATAACAAAATCTATAAAAATATCGATAAAATTGATAAAAATACCCATAACAAAATCGATAAAAATATCCATAACAAAATCGATAAGTATCGATAACATAATCGATAAAAATATCGATAACAAAATCGATAAAAATATCGATAACAAAATCGATAAAAATATCGTTAACAAAATAGTTAATAATATCGATTTCAAAATCGATAACAAATCGATAGAAATGTCGATAGCAAAATTGATATAAGTATCGATTATTATATCGATAAGTTCCGAAAATATCGATAGTAAAATTAAAACAATACCGATAAAAATTTCGATAAAAAATCGATAAAAAATATCGATTATTTTATCGGTAAGTCCCGAGAATCCCGAA
>NW_016216456.1:0-1652 GCF_001687245.7 Rhagoletis zephyria | reverse complement strand
TCATAATACAATTAAAGAAATATAGAATAAACGTTTGAATTTTCAATATATATTATGCTTTTATGATTTACTTTAAACCGGAGACGTGCAGTTTTCGCGGCTTAACAATCTGAAATATGCTACTCTTCCACGCAAAAATCTGAAATGTGCTAGTCTTCCACGCGATTAGTGAAATGTGCTAGTCTTCCACGCGAGAATCTGAAATGTGCTACTTTTCGACGCGAATAATGAAATGTGCGAGTCTTCGACGCGAATAGTGAAACGTGCTAGTCTTCCACGGTAATTTGAGATGTGCTACTCTTCGTTGGGAGCGACGATATAATACCTCATAAGTCTAAATCGGTATAGATTTGGCTGAGTTATTCAAGTTTTTCTTAAAACTATCTTTGAAAAATTGTAAAAAACAGCATAAAAAATATCATTATTATGATTTCATTGAACAAAAAAAATGTTAATAGTTCTATGCAGATTTTTTAAGCTTAAACTGTTTCGCCCTAGAAGGTGATTTTTTTTTTTTGAAATGTACTTTAAGAAACTATTTTTATTCATAAAAAAGGCCTATTTTTGGAGGTATGTATTTTCAAATCGGTGCACCTCACGTAAATCTTAGTATTTTTCCGAAATATTTTCTGGGAAGTCTTTAAATATGTATAGTAAATTTTGTAATCATCCCGGCGGAAAACTTGCAACTTTTTTGGTGATCCAGTCTAATGTACATATGTATTCATGCGTTTGTTTTTGCCCGACAGGAAATTCTAAACTAGTGAAGGCATACTACATAATTATAAATACATAATATATAATGGTTGTTTTTGTTGTTATAGCGTCACGTTGTGCCCAAACTGGCACATAGGTACATATGGATGTACATATGTATTTTGAGAGTGATGAGGTGAAAGTCCTGGGCCATCTTTGCCTTGGCAGATTATTGCAGCGATAATCATTTGGTTAATTTAATTCGATAATTATTCCCGCCTGAGCCTATGCCTAACATTATCATTCTATTCGTATTGTGGTACATTCTATTTATTGGGATTTACATTCAGAAATGATTGACACATCGTCATAGATCATTGCGCAAGTCAACAACCTCTATCAATCATTCAAATTTGCATTACGGAAATTGCAAATCAAAGATCAGTTCGTTAAACTTAAAGAAGATTTGATAAATTTGAATAACGGTGCTATAAAAAAATCACGCAATACACCCGAAACAAAACTTAATGTTTATTTTAGGTACGATCGAGTACCACATGAAAATTGATTTCTTATAAATTTCATAGCTGTACAGAGTACCGATTCTGAATTATGACACTACTGCAACAAATGCTCTATATTGTTATACATACATCATTTCGAAGGTCTGTTAATCCACTTTTCAAAACTTGTTTGATTATTAAAATCGGATGAAAAACAGTCAAGGTGTTAATAGATAAGTGCATTAAATACGAAAAACGTTTTTTTTTTTCTAATACAAAATGGCGGGTTCAGGAACTATAAGAAACCTATTTTTTTTTTGTTGTACTCGACCCTACCTACAACCTACACTAAGTTTTGTTTCGTGTGTATTTCGTGATAGCACTGTGTCATTAAATGCTTTTCTATTACTTTCACAGACTTCTTTGGAGTGAGTTAACAAACAGAGCTTAGTC
>NW_016216455.1:0-1652 GCF_001687245.7 Rhagoletis zephyria | reverse complement strand
CTTCAGTAGTCTGCTGCTGAAAATGGCCATCAAATGGTGGAACTGTGAAGACGATGGCCACGTTCTTGTGAATTTCACTACAAATTAGCGTTTAGAAAATAAGACAAAACTAGGGAGTTTTCAAACTTACTTTGGAGTGAAGAGCGCCAGCCGTTCCCAGAGAACTTCTTCTTTAAAATGTTCCTCCTCTTCAGAGCTCGACAGCTGAAAGAACCTCACCTCGATGTCCTCTTTGGCGACTCGCTCACAGAGAAGGACCGCCACCAGGCCGCCGGAAACGGGGGCCGAGTCGTGCGACAGTCGAACAATGGCCAGCTCGGAGCGGAGTTTTCGATCGTAGATTGGCTCGGAGACGATTGGCTCCAGAGGAGTCCACTGACCAGGTCGTCGTCCACTGAATGATTCCAGTGGATGATGCTCATCATGCTCATCATTTTTTTCAGACCTAATGAAGACCTGAAAGCACAGCCGCAGGGCGCCAAAATCGATCAGTTTGTGAAAGAGGTTTCGATGGGCAAAGCCGGCGCCAAAGGGATCCACGCCCAGTCGTTCCCTCCTCCTCAGCGCCTCCTTTACAGCGTTCCGCTTTGCGTAGAGGACGCCCAGCTGGCTGAAGACGGCAGTCGGCTCGGAAAAGTGGGCCACGCTGATGCCGGCAGAAGTACCGAGGGAGGAGTTTTCGAAGGAGTTTTCGGGGTAAAACTTTGGGACGCCTCCTCCGATGCTGTCGACGCTGTGCGGATGGGCTCGGTAGGGTGGATCTAGATTTAGGATGGAAAAGGGGTTAGGATTTTTGGGCAATTTTAAAAGGGGACTTTTAAAGAAGATTCTAGGTTTTGAACCTTTGGTGACGCAGGACACCACCACCTTGATTGGGCCCTGGTAGTGGGCGACGGCCACCGTGGGAAAGGTGCCCGGGCGGGCGCCTCGAATTACACTCGACCGGCGTTCGCACTCGTAGCGAAAGCGAACGCCGCACTTGGCGGGCTGCTCGACGATGTACGCAAAGGGAATGGCAGTTTGGGAGTTTACTGAGGACATCTTCTTGGACTGAATGAAGGTGATGATTACCTCCTCTTTTATACAGATTTCCTCTGCTTGCCATTATCAGTTGTGTACACTTTCCGCTTGAACAACTACCTCAAAAGCTTTACATTGTAGCTGCTGCTGCTGCTGCTGCTGCGTAGGATTCTTGGAGGTGTCAGATTTGGGTGGCAGATTGGACTAATGATTGGCCCAAAGTTGGTGTATAGTGAAGAATGTTTTGACAAGTTTCTGTGTTGGTTTCTGGGAAGAAAGTGTCCAAATCGGTGTTTTTAGAAGGTGCAATTATAAGGGGACTGTGCGTAAGCAAAGTTTTAGATTTTGTTTATTTACCTTTCTTTTTGCTGCCCAGTAAATCACGTTCGACACAGAGAGAGAGCTCAACAGTAAATCGTATAAAGTACTAAGATCGGCCACTAAATCGCCACCACTTAAATCATTAGCGTGCCTGGCCAAGCGAAGCAAGCAGGTGTGAGCAGCTTGTTCTTGTTCTTCTTTCTTTTTTTGGAGATAAGGGGATAGGTGAGAACATTGAGAAGAAAGTACTTGATCTGTGTGTGTACTTTGTAGCAAACACTGACATTGAGGGCATGAATTGAAATGGAATC
>NW_016216454.1:0-1653 GCF_001687245.7 Rhagoletis zephyria | reverse complement strand
TACAGCGATACTTTAAATGAGTACCATATCGATACTTTCCGTTCGATATTGTGTCCCTAGGCGAATGTCCCCCCGAAATGACATTTATTTAAATTAGTTTTATCGCTTAATTACATACAGTAGTCGAACGAATTATAGTCTAACATATTATTTTTCTGTTATTTAACTTTGGTTTAGATTTCCTAGAAAGATTCTGAGTATGCAGTTTTGCAGCTCGTAATCGTAACCTCTTCGACAAATAAAAATTCTAAAAAATCAACGGTAATTTTTAGTAATGTGAAACTTTATTCAGAATTCAATAATCAGAATTTTTCCTTGAAAATAAGTAACATTATTTGGAATTTTGGATAATGGGCATGATACCGCCCACTTATGACTATATAAGTTTATCTCATTATGTCTAACTGAACGTTCTATCGAAAATGTTTAAAATAGGGGTAAAACTACTCCTGCATACCATGTACCGATAGTTTTCGGAAAGGTGAAAAACATATATTCAATACTTCGGCTCTGCCCGAACTAAGACTTTCTTACTTGTTTGTTTTTTTTTTGAGGTATAATAAATAAAAAACTTTACGTCTTTGGCTGGAATTGCTATTCTTTTGGTTAAATTAACGCTTTTTCAGCGAAAGATTTCTTAATAGGGATGTCGGAAAAACATTGATGCATCGAAAATATCGATGTTCTGCTTCGATGCATTGGAAATTTTTCGCTCGATGTAGATATAAATAGTCGATGTATCAATGCATCGTTGTTTTTTGAAAACTGACATCTCTTGTCTTGCGGTCTTATAGCTCATTCCGATTAAGCCTTTGAAAAGAGATTACAAAGGCGATAATTGCCCATATAAAGTACAAGCAAGCGAAAGCGAAAGCAAATATTAGGAACTAACCTGAGCTTTAAATAGTTAAGCGTGGAAATGAGCCATTATTCAATCACCCTTTACATACATATCGTCGCCTTAAAGTGTAAACCTGCTAACGAACAAAAAACATATTTTACTGTAGAGGCAAAAAACTAAATATATCTTTAACTCTTAGTCTAAGGGGCAAATCCTACATATAGTTTGTTAATCGCGCGCCGTTCTATGGCCCTAATCCAGAACGAATGAAAAAAATTACGTTTTTTTGGTTTTATTGGCGAATTTTTAACTTAGCAGGTTTTAGTTTTTGTATTTTCAAAATTGAAGTGGATTTAGCAGGTTTCTTGTATGAATAAAATGGTTTCTATTTTATTTTTTGTGATTACGAGCTGAATTTAAATGTTAATTAAAATAGGATTCCATAGATAAAAACTATAATATATATATAAAAAAATACAACAGATTTATTCTTCCGTTTATTGCAACTAAAATAGGCAGTTTATAAAACATATATTAGTAACTATACGTGAAGTATTCCTCTTTCAAATTAATAGTACAAAGACCACATATAAGATAATTTAAGTAGGAACTCAATAATGCCAGAAAGTATGATACTTATTATTCAATCATGAAGTAAATTGTTATAGTAGGCGTGGTAATCTTCAGGAAGTAATCGTTTGAAATATTGGAGATCTCATACTTTCTGCGAGCAATCGTACGCTTACTCTCGTATAAATTCGGCAGGTGAGAAAACGGCAAGGAAACAGCTACTGGGGATTTTCTTTGCGGTA
>NW_016216453.1:0-1653 GCF_001687245.7 Rhagoletis zephyria | reverse complement strand
ATTTTTCTTTGGAATGTGTAAAAACGTACACGAAAATATGGAACTGTGGGTGTAATCTATCAAAGAGGATAGAACTTCTTTAGTACTATATCGTTCCCTTTTTTCTTCATTTTGATTGCTGTAGTTCTTCAATTAAGAGAAGTTTTTTTTTGAGTGTACTTTAGTTTGGTATATAATTTGTTCACTAAGCAAATGAGTAAAAATAAAAAATACTAGGAATTTTTGAAATTTAATTAAAAATATGCTGGCCAGAACTTTTTCTGCCAACCCACTCGCAAAATGTTTATTTACAAGTTAAATTTCATAGAAAAAAAATTTCATCCATTAAACAGATGGGTGAAGGTCGTGACTTTGTCGGATCTTAGACTATTTCTATGGTTTTTGCTAAAGCTTGTACAACATTTTTATAGAAAAACTATTCAATGGCCGCTTTGCGTTGGCCAATGCAAAAATATTTTTCTTTTTTTTTTTATAAAAATAAAGTTCATTCAACAGCAAAAACCACAAGAATAAATGTTTTTGCAAAAAATACCAAGAAATTTTCATCGAAGTTATGAAGTTTTCAGTTCGATTTCTTAGAAAAATTGTAAATAGTATGTAGTGTTATACCAAGAAATTTTCATCGAAGTTATGAAGTTTTCAGTTCGATTTCTTAGAAAAATTGTAAATAGTATGTAGTGTTATACCAAGAAATTTTCATCGAAGTTATGAAGTTTTCAGTTCGATTTCTTAGAAAAATTGTAAATATGTAGTGTTATAGTCTCTTAAATTTAAGTATGCAAGTTTCAAGTCGCTAAAAATTACCGTTAATTTTTGAGATTTTTTTTGTCGACAGTGTTGCGCATTTTCTTCCATATACAAATAAGATTTTCTTCATGCGTTATATGCATGTTATATATATAGAAGAAAGTGAGCAACAGCCTCGAAAAAAAAATTCTCAACAATCAACGGTAAGGTTTTTGTAAGAAATATAATAATAATAATAGATTGGCGCTCACACATATCGCACACCGACTTCAAGAGAGTCACAACTCAAAATTTGGCATTTTTGAGATTAAGCGCTAAAAATGTACGCAGAGCTTTTGTTTACCTTTCAGCAAAAGCTGGAGCAAATTTTTGTTGTAATTTGTTAAAAAAAAATATTAGCATGTG
Organism: Rhagoletis zephyria; assembly: GCF_001687245.7. Classification (NCBI taxonomy): domain Eukaryota; kingdom Metazoa; phylum Arthropoda; class Insecta; order Diptera; family Tephritidae; genus Rhagoletis; species Rhagoletis zephyria. The sequence goes on along the minus strand of NW_016216453.1, from coordinate 501 downwards.
CTACGAAATAGTTNTGAAATAGTTTTTCGCATTTTTTGACGAACGTATTACTTTGAATTGTGACTCTTTTGAAGATGGTGTGCGATATATTTTTATAAAAAACAAGAGAACAATTTTGTATGAAAATTTAAATTAATGAAATTGTCAAAATGTAAGGGTAGCATGCTTGTACATGTAGATTACAATAATTCACTATACGATTCAAGGGTTTTAATGTTTCCCTTTTATTCATTCATTATTTATTTAGCTTTTATTTTACATTCCTTTCTCTTTCTACCTCTTGTATCTATTGTTTTTTGTTTACAGGCCTTTTTCTAACTTTTCGCCGATCGAGAATCCCTCGCCAAACATAATGTTCGTAAAAGGTACCTTTTTTCTTGCTGGCTGGAAAGTTTTTCCATTATATTTGTCTTGGAGGTTAAAAACTTAATTGTTCACATCCACATAAACTCATCTTCATCAGAATCGTTAACTCTTGAGAATGTGTCTTGAAGGTAAAAA
>NW_016216452.1:0-1653 GCF_001687245.7 Rhagoletis zephyria | reverse complement strand
GAATTATCTAGCGGCCTCCAATAGTACCTTTTGAATCGTTGTTCTAGCGTGTCTGCGCAAATCTATCCGTGAGCGTGTGCTTGGTTTTGGATTTACCCTAAAGCCTCCAGATATACATTGTCATGATTACTTATTTTTTTATTGATTTTGTCGTTGTTACTTAGTTCTATGATAGGCTAGATTAAGTTGCGGGCAGTGGCTGCCACTGCGCAGAAAGCAGGGAACACATAGGCTAGAAAATCCCGTTGTGGTGCCACTGGCGGAAGCCAATTATTTCGTTCCCTCCCTTAATAATTGAACCGCCGAATGCGTTTTATACGGCAAGCAAAAACGAGAAGGTTCACCGAGTTCCAGTCGGCTAAACAATCAATATATTGCTTGTTGAATAATTGTCTGCGCGCTTTGGCCAGAGCGGAATAGTGGCAGAGGTATTGTTCAATGCTCTCCACCTCTTCGTCGTCTCTGCCACTGCGAAAAAATTCCTTGGTGGGGTATTCTTTCCTTTTTCCTTGCGTGCCCATAAAGCGGTGATTACCCCGACTACAAATCTAAGAGAAGATCGGTACAGCCGAGTGAGAGCTGTGAATAACTTTACACCAATCCTTGGCCAATTTTGCGTGGTAAAAAGGCAGGAGGTTTTCGCAGCCCATCTGGTATTTACTTACTCTATGAGTTAGTCTATATTTACAGGAGGTTAGAGGTATTGCCAAATTTTGAGCAGAATTGACTTCAGGTATTTCCATACTTCTCCTTGCCAGCTCATCGGAAACAATATTATGGTTCGGTTAGCGAAAAGTGATGTTTAGCGTGAGTTCACCAGAGTAGCCGCCGACCCGGGTTTAAAACTTTGGCACCTTCCTATTCGTTCCTCTCTGGGATTCTTATGAGTAGAGCAGTGTATAACCGAGTTGTCGTGGATTAACCGGTAGAGCTTCAAGGCCTTTTTCGTGTCCGAATCAGAGGTTTCTCCACGGCTGGANTGGTCCTCGGACCAGATATTACAATACAGAGTGCACTTTGCAATGGCTCACTCAGAATCTGCAGATGTTTACCCGTTGTTACGATTGCTATGTCCCCTTTAGACTTAGAAGTAGAGCATTAATGGTTACATTACAGAGTAAAGGAGAGAGAACGCCCCCTTGGAGAGTGCCTTTTCCAAAAAGGAGCCCAACAAAAATGGGTTGCGCCCTAAGAAGGGTATTAGCACCAGAATCCGGATAGGCATTTCTAAAGGCTCCCTCACCATCTACAAAGACTCCCAGCGTAGCCAACCCCTTTTCAATCGTCGACACGATTTCGTAAAGCGCGGTCTCTACAGATTTTCCTTTGAAATATGCTTGCTGGTTCGAGGAGAGTTTGTCATATATTATATTTCGCCGAATAGGTTCGTCGCTGGGCCTCTCTAGAGTTTTAATTAAATGAGGACTAGAGGACTGAAATCATTCGGTTCGACATGAGTGGGCCTTCCTGGTTTTTGTAAAACACCACCTTCGCCTTTGTCACTGGTATGGTATGTAAGTTAAGGTTAGACACGCTGTAAAAATCTGAGAAAGCAGAGGGCACAGTATGTACTTAGCCTCTGGTAGTTGGGTGGGAAAGATTCCGTTAAGTCCCGGAGATTTCTAGGGTTGGAAGGACATTATAAAACACCAC
>NW_016216450.1:0-1653 GCF_001687245.7 Rhagoletis zephyria | reverse complement strand
TTTGATTTCGTATTCATAACGGTTCTGTTTGTCTGGATATTGGCCTGGTTCTCGAATCGAATACTAACCTATTTCACATTCGTTATCGTTAGGTGAGACTCGAAAGAAAGATTCGTTTTCCAATAATTTTTTTAATTGTTAAGCAAGCCCAATATTTATTGGATTTATTTAGCTGTGACCTGCATAAATGTAACGTAAATGATGTACATATTTGTACTGAGTGTACTTTAAAATTGAAAAAAAAACCTGAAACAGGCTTTAAATAAATTTACCGGGTAATTTTGATGTTATTTGCCATATAAAGCACAAATAATTATATTAGACTACACACTATTACTATTACTCCTTAAATGCTCAAAGTAGAAAATTGTGCAAGTGTTCGTTTTATGGCTTTCGGATCTGCCGTTAATTGATTTTATATATTAAATAAAAAGGATGACGATTATTGTGTGTCGTAATCAAATCTTGCTTACTGTTTTTGGTTCTAGTTTTGCATGTCAGCATTTTATTTACTTCCGCACATATGTACATATATATGTGTACATATGTATATAAAATTTGTATGTATTTATGATGTTTTGGAGCAAAACTTTTATTAATAAGTGTGTAATAAAATGAAACTAGCAAATTGTCATGGACCTAAAAGACCTCATATGTATGTATATATGTGTGAATGCTAAGAGTTTATGACTGTAGAGAAATTATACACATTTCATGTGAATTTACATTAGAGTGTCTCACGGTCCGTACAAGAAATATATAGTCCCCTAGAACTATATTCACATTACAGCATAAATTACTTTGTTTCGATCAAATTACTTCACATAAAGGAGGTACGTTCACATTTTCTTTCATAATTTTTATAGCACGTGTACGAATGAGTGTGTGGTTTGTACTTGATTTCAAAAAACAACAAACGGCGGCGATTTTTTTTAAATTTCCCAAATAGTGAGGGCTAAAATAATTGAAAAATCTTTTTTTCTGCATTTCGCTCTTTATTTATGATAATTTATCCCATTTCTATTTAATTTATAGACAGATTTTACAGAGCGAAATTACTTGATTGAGCCGTAAATTACGATGATGTGAACATGCTTTAAAATTACGTTTTTAAAGGCTTTGCCATTTTAAAGATAGTATTAATTCCAAATATTATTTAAAAATTCAGTGCAATGCAAAATAGCAACATGGGAACTAAAACAAAAAGGGGAAACTCGGTAGAATTTAAAAAATATGAAATTTTCTGGTTCACAAGATGAGTTTCTATTGAAAATGCCCTTTCAAATAATTAAAATTTTTTAAGCTAATAAATATTATAAGGACGAATTATTAATCCTTAACATATAATTTTTGTATTTCGCACGGTGTAATACTGTAATTTACATGGTTGTTAAATATTAAAATCTGGAGGCAAACAAAATATCTAGGGGAAATTCTCGTCTCTACAGGTATTCATTTTCTTCTAACTGCAGGTATTAATAAACAAAGTGGCTTTTGCAGAAGTTCGAAATATTATTGCCGATCGTTTTAGAAAAATTCAAGTCTATTCAAGATTTTTAAGATTTGAGGGAAAATGTGATGAGATATGGATGAACATACCATAATTTAAGAAATCGGTCGTAAGTATGCCCCTTACAATAACAAACCATACTT
>NW_016216449.1:0-1653 GCF_001687245.7 Rhagoletis zephyria | reverse complement strand
CCGGCTAAATCTAGCCGGAAAACGGCTAAAATGGCAACGCTGCTTATAAAGTTATGTGAATACGTTTCAGTAATATGTGCAACTTATCATATTTCAAGACAAAATTTTGCCGAATTCTTGTGATTTAAAGCAAGATTTTTTTTTTAACCCTTAAAAATATTTTTAAAATTTTGAAATTTTCGTGGCTGTCTTTATTTTGTACGCAACAAAAAGAAAACAAAAAATAATAAAATTTTAACTTTTTTAAAGCCCTAAAATTTTTAAAAAAATTTAAAGTTTTATAGGATGTCTTTATTATGTACGAAGCAAATTTTTAAATTTTCGCGGCTGTTTTTATTTTGTACGCAACAAAAAAACAAGGGTGCCCCATAAAAAATATTTATTTTTTCGAACCCCTAAAAATTTGTTTCAAATTTTGAAATTTTCGTGGCTGTCTTTATTTTGTACGCAACAAAAATTTATTGAATATCTTTATTTTATACGTAGCAAATTTTAAAATTTTCGTGGTTGTTTTTATTATGTACGAAGCATACTTTTAAATTTTCGCGGCTGTTTTTATTTTGTAAGCAACAAAAAAAAAAAAACAAAAAATAATAAAATTTTAACTTTTTTAAACCCCTAAAATTTTTTTTAAAAAGTTGAAAGTTTTATAGGATGTCTTTATTATGTACGAAGCAAATTTTTAAATTTTCGCGGCTGTTTTTATTTTGTAAGCAACAAAAAAACAAGGGTGTCCCATAAAAAAATATTTATTTTTTCGAACCCCTAAAAATTTTTTTCAAATTTTGAAATTTTCGTGGCTGTCTTTATTTTGTACGCAACAAAAATTTATTGAATACATATCTTTATTTTGTACGTAGCAAATTTCAAAATTTTCGTGGTTGTTTTTATTTTGTACGTAACAAAAAATAAGGGTGCCCCTTAAAAAAATTATGAATTTTTTCAAACCCCTAAAAATTTGTTTAGAATTTCGAAATTTTCGTAGATATATTTATTTTGTACGTAGCACAAAATAAAGCGCTGTCCCATTTAAATAAAATTTATATGTTGATATATTTAAGGACCACCCTAATGTACACCCACCGCCTCTCAGCCAACGAACAAATTGTTAGTGCAATTAACTACACTGTACTTAAATGCTAATGTCGTGCACATAGTCTTGTTGCATTTATAAGTTGTTATTGTTGTTGCTGCTACACTTGCTACCCGCCTGAATTGTGCTACTGTTTGATTGTTGAGTGTCGGTTTTTTTGCCTATCTTTTTCGTCTTGTAATAATTACGTGTATTTATTATGATTTATTGCTGTTATGCGATATACGTACATACATATGTACATACATATATGTATTGTCAGCAAGCAAAAGACAATAGCAACACCACAGCAACAAATAATGCTTAGTATAATAATTGAAACAATATATATCATAAATGAAGACAATAAATATTAAGTATGTATCAGCTGTTGCATTTTGACATACTTATGTATGGCATACATATGTAAGTGTATGTATACATATGCATATGTATTTGTATATACATTTCTATAGATATTTGCATATATTATTGCTGTTCAAAGTGGCACATTCTCACTTAAAAACAAAGCTTTTTTGCACACTTGCAAATTAGCTCGTCTTAATAATCATAATTAAGAG
>NW_016216448.1:0-1653 GCF_001687245.7 Rhagoletis zephyria | reverse complement strand
TCAAAAGCATACGGCAGAAAAATAATGAAATTATCTTTTAATAAACCCCGAAAACTGTTATGTAATACCTGAGAAGGACCCTAGCAGCCAGATAGGTACTACCATTGACTAAGGAAAGCAAGTCAGAGCTCGACGAAGGCAATACAGGCGCGGACATATTTGGATCTACAGATGTATACATTTATAAGTTCTATAAAATACCCCAATGGGCACATACAAAATTATATTTCAAGGGGAGTCCTTTGCGAATGTTTTGTGGAGTGGCTAAATGGGCACAAATAAATAAATACCTTGTCGGTCAGTAAGGTAGCACTAAAAACGCTAGACTAAAAACGACACCAAGGCTTGTGGGCAATTGCAATACTCTCACTGTTCCATACATGACAGGTTCATCCTGTGCTATTTATAACAACGAAAGGGATGATTCTGTCGCAAAATGTGGTATCCAACGGGATTTGGAAACCTTTTTGTGGTCCAACAACAGCAGACGTATTACTTAAATAGTTGGGAGGACTCTCAAAAAGTCAACTCCGGAAATTTATTACCCATTTCTTGGGGCATTTCTGAGATAAATCCGAGTCTAACCGGGACGAGATGGAATTTTCTGAAGGAATGGACTGTAGGTTCTCTTTATCCCAGAGCATATATTATGTGACAGCTCATATTTTATAAGTGAGCCACTCAAACACTTCGGGGAATGGTTATTATCTCCTTCTAGACTCTGGAACATAACACCTCCGAAAAAGCACAATTTAGACAAAAAAGCTGGCCGCAGGCTCGTTATTTTGATTTTTGTTTTATCTTGGTTTTGCTCATATCATCAACAGATTTTCCACACTGTAGCCTCATGGCCGTATTCTATTGTAACATTTTAAACGATTTGAATGCGGTTCTTTTAAAAAACATTCCACGGTTTTTTCCTCATCATTTCTCTTATTTGATACATAGTTTTTTTCTGTGGTTGTAGCGCTTGCGCGTACATATGTGTGTATGTATGTATATATTTTATTATTTTTCTTTTTGACATTGCAGAAAGTTTTTTTAACACACCTACAGAATTACATTTGCGTGGTAGCAATAAGAATTCTGTGGCCTACTACTAGGCGCAAAAGCACGTCACCATACAAATGTATGTGTCTGTGTGTTTACTAACACTATTTCACTCACTATGCATATATATGTGTATAAAAATGCAAACGGTTGTTTTTTTTCATTTGATATTTTCTTGCCGTCTAACATTGCCTGCCTCCACTGATGTCTACAATTCACTTTTGAAACCCAATGCAACGACATACACACCCACACATACTATGTATGTATGTCTCGTTGCTAGCCGCTAATGCAATATCCTTTAAATTCAAAGCTCAGCGCTCAGCGGGCGGCAGCCACAAGTTGGTTGATTCGCAGACGCTATTTTGATCCAATGTTTGATTCCAATGTTGGCTGAAACTTACGTATCTATGTATATATGTATATAGATGTGTTCGTGTAATTGTATGCATGCAATGCCGTTGTTTAATTTATGTACATTTGTATGTACTTATGTATGTGTTGCATTTTGCACTTATTAACATAATGCGTAACGCATAATGCGTGCCACTCTTTGGAATCCGTTCGCTTGCTTGCACGCGCGATAGACAAGCCAACAAATGT
>NW_016216447.1:0-1653 GCF_001687245.7 Rhagoletis zephyria | reverse complement strand
GGATACAGATGCGTTAAAGAGGCAATCCTATGGCTTTGGCGGCAGAAGCATAAGAATTATGCTCGGTTTAATAAATAATTTTAATATCAGTTAAAAATTTCTAGTTTCAAAAAACGGTTCAGACTAAACAAAAGCGGCTTCGAGTCTGTGCTTTCACGTCTGCAGTTTAAAAGACATTTCTCAATATTGGTCCCACCAATGCTACAATTAGCGGCAATAGTATCGCTTTTGGCCAGGGGAGGTTTCCATAAGGCAGTTGGCAATGATTACTTGATTGGATAAGGCCAAAGCTCAGTCTACAAAATAGTGTGGAATGTGGCCAACGAATTGGAAACAAAGCTGTGTCCCCATTTTATAAAATTTTCCCTGAACGCTTTTCTCAGTGCGCGGAATCATTTGTACACAAATACAAAATTCCTGGAGGTATGTATGTAGTTAAGAACATAAAATCTCACTTTTCAAAAATTTTTTTCTAAGATAAAGGTAATCGAGGGCTTATATTCAATACTCTCTATCTGCACTTTTCACAAAAATGGGGATTCTGATATAAAAGTCCACCTAGGACTTAACTGTCATCGGTGATTTAATGATTCCCTTGTAAAGCGCTTGGCAGCAGAATTTACTATTAAATTGCAAAGTCAGAATTTACTTCAGTGACGACAGGTAAGTCCCAGAAGAATTCTAACATCACAAATCAGTTTTTGTGAAAATTGCAGATAGACGGTATTGAATATAAGCCCTCGTAATGCTTCTAATTTATTTGTTTTGCAGTTATTTAATGCATTGACGAAAGCATTTTTGGCTACAAAAACCAACTCACTCTGGAAAATCCTCAGCAATGACAAGAGATCCCGTTATAGCGAAGTTCGGCAATGTGTGTGCAGCGTTGCATAATGTAACTATGTATACAATTTACAGATATAACGCATGCGAAAATATTGAAACAGAAGTGGATATTGGACACGAAACTCATATTTGCGTTTTAAAATATGAATTAAGGTAACGATATGTATTTAAATATTGTCGGCAGCTGTGGTGTGGTGGTAAGCAGTGCGCGCTTCCACTCCGCAACGCCTGGGTTCAAGCCCTGGTCAAAGCAACATCGAAAAAAAAAATTATAGAAAAAAGGTTTTTCTCAACAGCGGTCGTCCCTCGGCAGGCAATGACAAACCTCCGGGTGTATTTCTGCCATGAAAAACAGCTTCTCATAAAAATACAATCGCCGTTCGGAGTCGGCGTAAAACTGTAGGTTCCTCCTCTTTATGTGACAACATCAAGGCGCACGCCACAAAATCGGAGGAGAAGCTCGGCCAAACACTAACATATGTGTAAGCGCCTTTCTATTATTATTATTATTATTATGTATGTAAGTATATATTGAACTATTTTGAATATGAATTTTGTAAAGTAGGCAACTCAAGGCGTTTGCTTTTGAGCTCTAGCTCCATGTCAGCCTTGTGAGCTTCTTTTTTCAATGCCACCGATCTTTCTTTAAGCGCTATCAGTCTGTCCAACTTTCTGCTTATGTTGCTTTGAGATTCTTCAGACGCGTTAAGGTGTAATTTTAGGAGTGCAAGCTTTTCAGGCTTTCCTTGTGCTTTTGCACTTTTTCTGGAGGTAGTGGGGTATTCTTCTTTCTTACTTCCGCTTTCT
>NW_016216446.1:0-1653 GCF_001687245.7 Rhagoletis zephyria | reverse complement strand
TGCATGCAGGTTTTGGTTGCTTCATCCAATTCGCAAATAAATTGAAAGAATCATTCGAAAACTAGTTTTTGCAAGCATTTTCATGTTGCTGAATTTCAACAATTTACTTCAAATCAATAATACTTATTTATCCCAATTGCTTTAAAAGCTTTTCGTACTTCACACATTTTCTGTTTGTGTTTTTTGTTTGTTTTTATCATTAATTATTTATTAAGCTTCCCATTCATTGTACCGCTAATCGCTTGATAATGTACGCGCGTCGTTAATGTTTAAACATCCTAACGGAAGGATTTTCGAGCTGAAACTGTTTCAACTGATGCCATTTTGCCAGGCTGTTTGCATACCCTCGACACGGCGTAACCGAAAAGCGCGGCATACTTTTGTGCTGTTCGCGTCGGTGAATTCGCTGCATATGCGCGCCATATACGACGAACGATGAGCCTCGTGCTGTGTATGCTAGTTAGTGGCCGGTGTGCGTGCACCAACTTCGTATGCCCCACGTGCCAGGGAAATACCAGCTACGGCAGCAAAGAAAGAATGAACTGAATTCTGAAGCAGCTGAGAGAGCTCGACGCCTCAAAGTGAACCAATCTGAGCATCGGATGACCTGAGAAATTTGGAGCAAATAGGCGATGAATGTGGAGCAACATTTCGAGAGCGGATGAACACCGGGAGAGTGAGAGAAATGTGCTTTTAATTTACAAATATAAAAACGGAATACTCAAACAAAAGATTTTTGAAAGACCTCTTAAACAAATTAAGATACTATCGGTAAACTCGTTTTCATCAAACAAAATAGTAAATCAGTTTGGCATCTCTAACTCTCATTTTGACAGCTTGGTTATGCTCTTAATTTTTTTGTTTGAATTTTTTTAGCCATTCGAAAGTCGTAATTGTGTTCATCCAGAAGCGTTCAGTTGTTTTTTATTTGGTTTGATAGCCTACTTTTTGGCGCTTAGCAGTAAGCCACTATGGTTGTAAAACAGCTGTTCTTTTGATTGCGATGCCAAGGCAACAACAAAACATATAAAATTAAGCTTACTTCATGGTGAATAAATTTGGTAAAGCAGGTAAAGTATGTTTGTACATTATTATTATTTTAACTTTTAAATAAATTTTAGTCAATCCTTTTAAACTCAGGTATAAGAAGAATTTGGCAATTATTTTAACATATATTTAAAAAATCATCAAATAAGTGTTTAATTTTAATAACTTTCTAACTTTATTGTCAATATGGGGTCGAAATGGAAAATTTTTTTACTATATAAAGTGAATATGTCCATATATAAAAATTAATTCGTAGCTTGCATATACACACATACATAGTTAGTTTTATGCTTTTTTCTTATTCTCAAAATTTGCAACGAACTTCAAAGCTCACATCATATGATATAGTAAATACATATGTAAGTATGTTGATTAACATTATCTTGTAACTGAAATTTCATGTTAGTTCGTATTTACCCAGCAAAAAATCGGTAATCGCTTTGAGTGGTAACGTATTCTAGAACGCATAGCGTTATAGTGCCTTCGAATTTTTTCGCTTCTTTTAGGCATTGCCGGTAATGCAAAGTAGAATGTCGTACAATATTTTATTTATTTCACTTCTTTGTTTTATTTCGGGGAATGCAAAGTAGAATGTCCTACAATATT
>NW_016216445.1:0-1653 GCF_001687245.7 Rhagoletis zephyria | reverse complement strand
GATTACTTCGGCGCGATTTGGTAATGTTCACTCAAGGCGAATTTATTTATACAAGTTCCTGTTACTGGCAAATTTAGGTTACAATAACAACAATCACATGTATTTTGTATTGCGGGTGTTATGTCAATTCTCAATTTACCTCAAAGTTTACAAGTATTTTGTTTTTGCTTTTGATGAGTGTGCTGTCAAATAAGTAAAAGCAAAAACAAAGTGCAAACATGTAAGACGAAGAAATCAACTGATCTTACAACACCACCTTGTATAGATTCGCCTTGTGTTCACGGATTCATTTTACAAAACCTAAATTACTTTCTCCGTTACCTACATAGGGGTCATTCCATACAATATTTACACCTCAATATTTTTTTTTTGGGTGAAATATTTTTTTTTTACATTCTTTATCGAAAAAAGACACCTATTTTTTTATCTCGTCATGATGTTCGAAAATCTCAACAAAAATACCGAAATTTTGAACTCACGGAGAAGTATCTTTTTTTAATAAAATATTTCTCGGAGAAAATCAGTTAAGGTATCAAAATATGTGTAATTTCCTCGGCTTTCTATGAGAGTGTGAGATAGATTAAAAGAAAATAAAAAATTGTATTAAAAACTCGCATTTTTTTAATATTTTATTTTTATTAAATGCATCATGTTTGATTTGTTTTCAACCTGAATAGTTGTCATACTTTATGCTGTAAGCTTTAAAAATTTGAGAATGGCAACACCAAAACTGTAGAAGTTACGAGTTTTTTCATACTTCCGTACATAAAGTTTATACTAATAGGTGTCTTCTTTTTTGTCGATAAAGAATGTAAAATTATATATTTCACCAATAAAAAAATATTGAGGTGTAAATATTGTATGGAATACCTAGCGCTAGAGCTTTGGGCTCTCGCCCATTGCCACTGTTTGAGCACCACGAGCAAGATGGTATACTTATTCCTTTCACGGGGATGAAATGGCAAATAAATTTTTCGTAATAAACTGTTTTCCTTAAACTGAGTCAAATCGTTTACTCATATTAAGACAGCCATGCCATCGGAGCCATTTGAAGGTAATATTTCCTTAGAATAATATACTTTTTTTTCCTAGAATTTCCTCTTAATAGGTATATTTAATTTTAGGTCATATGCCTAATGTTCATACATATGGGGCATTTCGCGCCAAATTAAACAACATTTAGTTTTTGCAGCTACGATTTTTTTTCAAAATTTTTTACGTTATTTATGTTACCAATTAAGAGTGGCCTCCCGGATTCTTTTTTGTGCAGCAGTTGTCTAGCTATCGATTTTTGAAAAAATCGTTCCTTTTTAAAGGACCTTAACTTTGCGAAAAATGAGCCGATTGGTACCGCATTTTTATACAATTTTAAAAATTTTAATATACTTAAAATATTTGTTTCCAAAAACCACGAACTAATCGATTTACATAAAAATTGTTTGTAACAAATGTCACTATTTTCACTAGTCCTATAATTGAGCAACACTGTGATCTAACCGTTTAGTTTTGACAATTTTTGTTTTGCTGAAGGCAACACCTTTGTTTTCTTCCATAAAAAAAATGCTAGTCCCAGCTACTTCAAGCTTGCACTTTATTATACTAATATATTTAATTCAACAATTTTATAATGAGCTCGAGGCCATTTTTTTTTTT
>NW_016216443.1:0-1653 GCF_001687245.7 Rhagoletis zephyria | reverse complement strand
GCCGCAGAACTGAACTGCTCAGGATAAATTTTTTATAAGAACGTGCAATAGTCGGTTAAATTAGTCTTTTCTTCCTTTTCGAGTTTGGATAAGGACGAACAGCGAATATCTCCTGTCATCAGTACAGAAGTACAGAATTTCGTTTTCTTGGACCAATAATAATGTCTGCATCGCAATCCAAAGCAGAATCACTATCGTCAACAAGTGCTACTTTGGAATGAGTAGGCAATTCAGAAGTAAAGTCCTCTCTCTACGCTCTATAAGTCACTCATCATGCTAGTGCTGGTATGTGCTGATGTGAGTGGGCATTTGCAGACGCAATTAGTGTCGTTTGGGAATTTTATTCTAACTTTAACCGGCTACAATATCCAGAATGGAGTTATGTCAAATTATCGCCACCCTCAAAAAGCAACTCGCCTTGTTGGCTGTAGGTGGCGTGGGTCTCCAAAACTGGAATTCAGGGGCTGAGAGTTGACGAAAGTGTTGACGGGTTTTCGATGAATAGCCTGTCTTATAAAAGACTTTCAAGCAGGTTCTACAATTCACTTTCGAATACATTTCAAGCAAAGTCACTTTGAATTCAAATTTAATGTTTTTAGAATTCACTCGGAAGTGACTTGCAGAACCTGCCTATATACACATTGGTATAGTCGGTCTGGTTCAGCGTATAGAGTTTTCTCATTCCCAAGATAGTCTGTTGGGTTCGACTTTGTAGGTATTCGATGTTGTAATATGCGAGGGTTAATAGTCATGCACCATACCAAGGGTTAACAAGCAATGGTCTTTTTGACATTTTGCTATTCTCTTTTTTCGTTTTTGGTTTTATTCATTCGCTATCTCTCGACTCAACTGACCACAAGTTCGCCCGCATATTTATCGAAGAAATTTATACGATATATTAATAAATAAATGGAATTTATATTTGAAACCGCGTTTCTTTAATTCGAAAAGCAACCCGCACATCATCTTTGGTATACCTGCATCAGCACTCGTTTTGGAGTAATCCGCATCATCACAGTCGTTTCTACACAATCGAGTTATTCCAGCCAAAGTACTGTTGCTTTAGCGATAAAATCTTATTAAGATCGGTGAATTTCATTAAGTGTGAATTTTTCCCCCTTTTTTTCTGTTTTACTAGTAGTCTAAAATACGAACTTATTTTGCCTTACTGATTTCTACATTAAAGCTTTATCCAGCCAAAGCTTTTAGCAGATACATATATTGTAATTTGGGTCATAATTTTTGATTAGCAGTAAGTGTTACTGTGGAGGAAATACATATGTAAAATCAAATCGGTTTATCCGGTTTTTCCTTAATTTGAAAATTTCCATTTTTCGAATAACACGGAAACCGTTTTTCGAAAAAGTCGAATAATCAAACACATTAGCGTTTGATGCTGCTGAAATGTTAATGTGGGCGTCATGTACAAAGCCTATAAAGCATATGTGTTACGGTGTAAAAAAAAATAAAAACATTAGATCTAAGTATTTTCCAATATACTAAAACTTCTTAAACAATTCAGAAATGTTTAATAAAATCAGTGGATATTAGCACTAAATACTTGTGCATAGATTTTACGAAAGACAACTACTAAATAGCACCTTTTATTTGCCTCATCCCTTTTCATCATATAATTTTCAACAATTTTCAAAT
>NW_016216442.1:0-1653 GCF_001687245.7 Rhagoletis zephyria | reverse complement strand
CGATTTTTACTATAAAGAAAACTATTATTTCCACTCTCAATAATTGAAATACTATCTTTAGCATATCCAATCAGCTGATGAATTTGATTCTGTAGCTGAATAGTTTTAGATCTCGACACCTAACAAACTCCTGTTTCCACTACTCGGCACGAAAAACGTAAAAAAAAAAAAAAAAAGGTTANACTACTCGGCACGAAAAACGTAAAAAAAAAAAAAAAAAGGTTACGTACGTCATGCGGACTGCGCCCCTCGTGTCGGTTGGGCGGGAATGGAGGGTAAAAAGCCGTTGGGATTAATTAATTAATTAAATTCTAATTAAAAGTCTGCGATAGGTGCTGAAGGCTTGACTCCCCCAGAGCTCAACCCAAAATTGAAAATTCGAGAAAAATTCTTAATTAGGTAAGCCTTGCTTTGATAGCAAAGCCTAATTGAACGTCCGTGAAAAGTTTTCAAATGAAACCAAACAAAATCACGAGATTTTNTGAACGTCCGTGAAAAGTTTTCAAATAAAACCAAACAAAATCACGAGATTTTCTAAGTGGCGCGATATTGCTGTACCCGTTCGCGACAATAAAGAAAATCGAAAATATCAATAATTATTCAGTCCGCGTACTGAATAAGAATATACGCAAAAGAAATAAAAAAAAATCAATCAAAAGATAGTTAGTACATAAGCGTATAAGGGTGTTAGTTAAATATACGTGGTGATATACGTGTAAGCGAAATTCAAGTGGGTATAGTTTAATATAAATGGGAAATATGTATTTTCAGAGGTCAATTGAAATGCTGACCTCCTCCTAACATTAAGAAGGCACAAGTCAACGAAAAATAAGGTACAAAGAAAACACACAAAAAAATCGCTTTTTGGTCCAGCACACCCAACCGCAATGCAAAGCCGGCATCGTGGGATGCCCCTCCAGACTTGAAGGGTGTACTGGCCATCGCGTACAAGTTGCTGAACTATCTTTCGGTCCCACTGCATCCCAAAGCAATGCAGCAAAGGGCAGTTAACGCATGCCCCCCTGAGACATGTGGGGTGACTGAGACCCCGATAGTCAGTGCTGGTTGGAGTCCCAGCCCACTCCATCGCAATAATTAGGCGCTCAGGAGCGTCAGCGCAGAACTATAAAGTGAGCTGGGTCCTAAAGAAAAATTTATTTGCATATAATTTTTGTTTTCTGATAAAAAAAAAAAGCAAAAAAATATTCGCAAAAAAAAAACCTACGAAAAAAATCTATTTATACCAAACCCCACTTAGCGGACAATTTTTTTTCCCCAATTCCCATGCCGACATATCGCATCACTGACCAAAGTTGGAGAAAAAAAGTCAAACTACAAAAAAACTAAGGGCGTTTAGCACTGCCTCACCGGGTANGCGTTTAGCACTGCCTCACCGGGTAAATACAAAACTGCGGAGGACGTGACGTGAAGTCTCGGAGAAGCCTTCGGTTGCTGACCAGGAGGACCGATCCGAACCAGCACCCTCAGCTCCACCCGCCCCCGCCGCAACGCAGCAAGGGGCAGCAAACACATGCCCCCCTGGGACTTGCGAGATGGTGAAGCCTCATGTGCCAGTCAGGACCAGTTAACCTGGCCAGGCCTAGGGCTACCCCGTTGGGCGCCATCTGTTATGGTACGCATACTTTGAGAGCA